>NC_085139.1:135955120-136255120 GCF_024139115.2 Armigeres subalbatus | reverse complement strand
GCGAGGGTCTGCAGGGTCTCCGGCCCTCCTCGGCTCACTAGTCCAACTCCATACATCAATTTCGCAGTTACTAGCGCGGGGTTCAGAAGGTACATTGAGTTGATCGATGACTAAGCAATACACCTCCCCCAAACCCTCCCCCTTTTCCGAACAGCATTCTTAACCCCCCTATCGTCGTCTCCTTAAGATAAAGAATGTGTGTTCCAAATTTGGTTGAGAACGGCCAAGGGGTTCAGAAAGTACACTGAGTTGATCGATTACTAAGCAATACCCCTACCTCCACACCCTCCCCCTTTTCCGAACAGCATCCATAACCGACCTATCGTCGTCACCTTAAGGTAAAGAATGTGTGTTTTAAATTTGGTTGAGATCGGCCAATGGGTTCAGAAGGTACACTGAGTTGATCGATTACTAAGCAATACCCCTCCCCGGTAATGACCCAGTGCAGCGCTCTAGCTAGTGCCTCACCACCGTGTTTAAATAGCTCTACTAGTAGTTGGTAACCAACAGGGGCTTTGTTGTTCTTCAGCCGGCCAATCACCTACTGGATTTCCTGGAGATCCGGAGCCGGAAAAATTATGTCCTGCGCGCGTTCTCCCAGGCTCATCACCATACCGCCATCTTCGTCTGCCACATCGCCATTTAGGTGTTCTTCGTAGTGCTACCGACCTTTGGATCACCTCACGCTCGTTCGTAAGAAGGTTCCCGTTTCTGTTCTTACACATATCAGGCTGTGGTACATGGACCTTACGTGAACGGTTCGACTTCTCATAGAACTTTCGTGTGTTATTAGCGCGGTACATTTGCTCTGTCTCTTCACAAATGACCCAATTTACCATCGATTAGAACGTGGTCGATTTGGTTTTCCTTTTCTTGAATAGGTGATTTATGGCCTTGTGGATATTTATGCGGGGAAAGAAGGTGCTTTGGACTACCATTCCGCGGGAGGCTGCGAAGTTTATGCACCGTTGGTCGTTCTCATTCGATACGGTGTGCAGACTAACGTCCTGCGGTGGGCATCCATCGTATGTCTACTCCAGCTGTGCATATAACGCTACTTTCTCGTCGTCAGGTCTCCCTTCGTGTGGGCTGTGCACGTTGATGATGTTATAGTTGAAGAAACGGCTTGCAAATCCTTCCGTTGATTGGCTGCCACCCAATCACACGTTGGCGCATCTTACCCAGCACTATGAAGCCGGTTCCCAGCTCGTTGGTGGTATCACAGCTTTGGTAGAAGGTAGCCGCTCGATGCCCGCTTTTCCACACTTTCTGTCCTGTCCAGCAGATTTCCTGCAGCGCCACGACGCGACGTCGAAGTTGCGGAGATGTAATTCATCGTAGATCATCCTGTCGCAACCTACGAAACCTAGCGACTTGCAGTTCCATGTTCCACGCTTCCAATAGTGATCCTTTATTCGTCGCCTAGGTCTTTGCCGATTATATCGAGTGGTATTATCTCTTATATTGCTCGTAATTATTAGTTTTCCTGGTGGCTTATTGGGCCTGCGCAAACCTCCTGTCTCGTCGGAGGGCCGTCATGTCAGGTCTGTTTTGTGTCCCACTTGACACCAGGACTTAGACTTGTGCGCTTTGAGCGGCACACGGTCGCGTTGTGTAAAGTGAGAACAGCTTTCTAATCCCAAGAAGACTTGAATTGAGCTGAGAGTTGAACAAATTTGTTATTTCTCGGCCAGTCACGACAAGCAACTGATCGAAATCGAAGGTTGATTTATTTTTGTATTTTTTATTTTCCTGAAATTTTGAATATGCATTCTTTGTGCTAAGAAAAAACATAATTTGCGTCATTGGTTTGCCATTTTGACTCTAGCCTTACTTTTGGTAAGGGCCTAAACAAAAACATCTCGAATACTTTCAAAAAAATATTAACTTGAAAACGGCTTGTCCGATCGTTTTGGTGTCTTCGACAATGTTTTAGGTAATCATTGGGGCTATGTGAAAAAAATATACACTGTGAAAAAAAATTATTAAATCATTGAAAATAAAACTTAAGGCCTCTCACAGTGTTATTTAGAATGGCTGCCTTGCGACTCACCAACACAATCTTACAATTACCCACCTCCTCAGTCTCACTCCGATTAGCACTAAGCAGCTTATTTCCGTTACACATGATTATCCTTTCACTAGAAAAAGTATCAGAACTGAGTTTGAATCTCCGTCTACATGTTGGTAAATTATCAAATCATTCAGCACTTATTTAGCGTCGATTCAATAAAAATAAAACTAAGTGAAAAAAAATTCCTTCTCCCACCGCGCATGCGTTGTTGTCGTCGGTTGCACGTCGCCTGTTGATCATTCCCTATCGCAGCAGACAGTGCTGTCAACATAAAATACTGTGAAATAATAGTGAAAACATGTAAAATATCGAAAAAATAATAAATCTCCTTCCAACCTGTTATCTACTAATGTAGTAATTATATCATTATTATTCTACTTTGGAACGGCTCGAAAAATGAAAGAGAAAACGCAGTAAATTTCAATTATGATATTTGTGTGTTTGAAGAGCTGACAACAATGTCGCAAGATGTGAACATAAACAGCTAGCATAATGAAAACATAACACATAAATATCAACGTAAATCAAAGCAAATCTGTTGATTTTCGGACACATTTCGATAGTTTATGACATAGTTAAACCGTATTGCGTAATTCTGAGTGCAACTCAGACTGAAATCGATCACATTAATGCAATTTTTACGGTGTTCGGATGTTAACAAAACCCAGATTAATCCACCTAGCGGTGATAGTGCCTTTCTCGTTTCTTGCGAGGGAGTAATTTCTTCGCACTTTTGGTATGAAAAAAAGTATTTTGACCATAACTTCTGAGCCAATAGTTCGATCCGGCCAATTTTTAATATGAAACAATGGGACATGATTCTGCGTCGAATGTTGCGAGCAAATTGGCCGAGAGTAAGTCAAGACAAAATTTTCAAAACGATTTATCTGCTTTTGTAAACAAAAAATTCGAACGTCGATTCGACGAATCTGATAACACTCCCACGCAAACAAACACTACCAATAGGCAGGTGAAGGTCTCGGCTACCTGATGATGGCGTTGGTTTGTGTCGAAGTGCTATGAGATTCGTGCAATCGACGTTCCAATCTCTGTTTACAAAAGCAGATAAGTCGTTTGTCTTGTCTTATGTCTTGAAGTGCCTAAATAGAGAGTAAGATTTTTTTTTGTAAAAACTGGCCATAACTCCGAAGCCCATAGTCCGATTGGGCCGGTTTTTGATACGAAACAATGGGACAAGATTTAGATAGAGGTTAAGGATAAGTGAGTGTCAGTCAGTGAGTGAGAGAGATTATTTTGCGCACACATATATACACACAGACATCACTTCAATTCGTCGAGCTGAGTCGATCGGTACATAACACTATGGGTCTACGGGGGTCCTATAAAAAGTTCGTTTTTGGAGCGAACGTATAGCCTTTAAGTATACTTTGTATACGAGAAAGGCAAAAAGAATTTTGGTCATAACTTCTAAGCCCATAGTCTGATCGGGTCAATTTTCAACAAATAATGGTACAGGACTCTGCGTCGAATGCAACTTGGTGCGAGCAAATCGGTTAAAGATAAGTGCCTAAAAAATGAGCTAGACTTTTTAACGTGTTTTAATATGAGAAAAAGTATTTTGGCCATAACATCTTAGCCCATAGTCCGATCGGGTCAATTTTCAATAGGAAACAATGGGACAGGATTCTGTGTCGAATGCAACTTGTTGCGAGCAAATCGGTTAAGAATAAGTGCCTAAAAAATGAGCTAGACTTTTTAACGTGTTTTAATATGAAAAAAAGTATTTTATCCATACTTTCTAAGCCCATAGTCCGATCGGGTCAATTTTCAATTTGAAACAATGGGACAGGATTCTGTGTCGAATGCAACTTGTTGCGAGCAAATCGGTTAAGAATAAGTGCCTTAAAAATGAGCTAGACTTTTTAACGTGTTTTAATATGAAAAAAAAAGTATTTTGGCCATAGCTTCTAAGCCCATAGTCCGATCAGGTCAATTTTCAATTTGAAACAATGGGACAGGATTCTGTGTCGAATGCAACTTGTTGCGAGCAAATCGGTTAAGAATAAGTGCCTAAAAAATGAGCTAGACTTTTTAACGTGTTTTAATATGAAAAAAAGTATTTTGTCCATACTTTCTAAGCCCATAGTCCGATCGGGTCAATTTTCAACAAATAATGGGACAGGATTCTGTGTCGAATGCAACTTGTTGCGAGCAAATCGGTTAAAGATAAGTTCGTAAAAAATGAGCTAGACTTTTTATCGTGCTTTAATATGAAAAAAGTATTTTGGCCATAACATCTTAGCCCATAGTCCGATCGGGTCAATTTTCAATAGGAAACAATGGGACAGGATTCTGTGTCGAATGCAACTTGTTGCGAGCAAATCGGTTAAGGATAAGTGCCTGAAAAATGAGCTAGACTTTTTGCGCACACACACACATACACACACACATACACACACACAGACATCACTCCAATTCGTCGAGCTGAGTCGATCGGTATATAACACTATGGGTCTCCGGCTCTCCTATAAAAAGTTCGTTTTTGGAGCGAACATATAGCCTTTACGTATACTTTGTATACGAGAAAGGCAAAAAGGCAAAAAAATAAACTTTGGCCATATCTGTTTAATACCGATCTGTTTAATTTTCAATACGAAACAATGGAACAAGATTCTGCGTCGAATGCAACTTGTTGCAGGCAAATCGGCTAAAAGTAAGTGCATAAAAAATGAGTGAGAATTTTTCTTGTCAACAAATGTATTTTGGCCATTACTTCGAATCCCATAGTTCGATTCGACCAATTTTCAATACGAAACAATGGGACAAGATTCTGCGTTGAATGAAACTTGTTGCGAGTAAATCAGCTAAGAGTAAGTGTCTAAAAAGTGAGTGAGATTTTTTGTTGTAAAAAAATATATTTTGGCCATAACTCCGAGGCCCATAGTCCGATTCGGCCAATTTTCAATACGAAACAATGGGACAAGATTTCGCGTCGAATGCAACTTGTTGCGAGCAAATCGGTTAAGCATAAGTGCCTAAAAAATGAGTGAGAATTTTGTACGTGTTTCTCATGTGAAAAAGTGGATTTTGGCCATAACTTCGAATCCCATAGTCCGACCTGTCCAATTTTCAATACGAAACAATGGGACAAGATTCTGCGTTGAATGAAACTTGTTGCGAGTAAATCAGCTAAGAGTAAGTGTCTAAAAAGTGAGTGAGAATTTTTGTTGTAAAAAAATATATTTTGGCCATAACTCCGAAGCCCATAGTCCGATTCGGCCAATTTTCAATACGAAACAATGGGACAAGATTCCGCGTCGAATGCAACTTATTGCGAGCAAATCGGTTAATGATAAGTGCCAGAAAAATGAGTGAGATTATTTTGCGCACACACATACACACACACATACACACGCACATACACACACACATACACACACACATACACACAGACATCACTTCAATTCGTCGAGCTGAGTCGATCGGTATATAACACTATGGGTCTCCGGGACTCCTATAAAAAGTTCGTTTTTGGAGCGAACATATAGCCTTTACGTATACTTTGTATACGAGAAAGGCAAAAAAGGGTTTATTTTTGTCCGCCTGAAGTTTGTCTGTGTCAAGTTTCTCACGACTACTAATATTGAGTTGATGATTTTTATGGTACAACTACAGAAAGATTGGAGTGCCACCGCAAGTCACCTTAAAAGTCGATTTTGTCAAAAATGAATTTTTCAATATTTTTTTATGTGTTGTAGCAGACAATATATGTTCTTTTTTGTACTATGGATCATTATAAAGAAATCATTACAAAAACAGTTATATTTTTTTCAAAATAGGGGGAAAGACGGCTTTGGCAGGTTTTGTTCTATTATTGGCAGGGGGGTTTTGTCGATCAAATTTAATGAAATTTGGCCACAATATTCTTTGATATGCAAAGAATGTTTAGGCCAAATTTGAGCCTAGTCAGTCATAAAAAAACCCCTGCCAATAATAGAACAAAACCTGCCAAAGCCGTCTTTCCCCCTAAGTTGTTTTTACAAAAATGGTCGAAATATTTTGTTTTACGTTTCTATCGACTCGAATTTATGGAAGTACGTAAAATTTCCAATGGAAAAGGTGTACAGTAATTTTTCCTTTTTTTGTGCTACCGTTTCTGAGATACAGCGGTTTTAAGATAAAATATACCGATTTTTTAAATTCTTAGCCGTTTACGAATGTTTTTCGATTCTTTTCAACCTAGAATCACATTTTACTGAGCCGTTGATATCCATTGACAAATGCTAGCTCAGGAAGGATGTTCCTATGAAAATCTGAAGAGTAGCTCGATGAAATTTTGATGAATTAGCTTGCTTGAGCTTGAGCTTGATTGACTGCTCGTAGTTGCTACTCCATTATGACCAGATCAGCTGTTCTTGCACAGGGAACCAACAGATGTTTGCTTGGGACTAGCACACATCTTCAATGTACAAGTACTGGTGATCTCATTTGTTAGGTCATACTGGCGCCTGCCACGTCAGAATGCAAGTCAATGTAGGGAAGGGGAGGAAATGATGATGCAATCACTCGCCCACTGCAAGCCGAATATACCTCTGCACTTGCCACGAGTTCATGCGGAATTTGTTGGAATTTCTGGGTTAGGTTGGAGAGGCAGAGGTTCGTCTTGGTTAACGAGCTGCCAATGTGATAGATAGGAGAAGGTAACTGATGGAATTTCTAATTGGATGTAGGAAACGAGCTCTATAGTTCATTTCCAATTCTAGCAGATTACTGTTAGAATACTCAAGTTGAAGGTATAGGAATAAAAATGGAAACGGTATGAAAGTCCATTTCCAGTTCTAGCGATTGCTAGAACATGAGAAATATAGAGGAAGATACAAAGTAGGAGAATGGAACGGACCTGGGATTGAACCCACGACCTCCTGCGTATGAGGCAGAAGCAGTAGCCATATGACTACCAAGCCCGCTTCGAAACAAGAGAGATCACGCACAGAACTGATTAATTTTATTACCGGCCGCGCAATGCAGATCACAATAATTCGTCCGACCGCGCGATCGTTCTGCGGTCCGAAACAAGAGAGATCACGCACAGAACTGATAAATTTTATTACCGGCCGCGCAATGCAGAACACAATAATTCGTCCGACCGCGCGATCGTTCTGCTGTCCGAAACAAGAGAGATCACGCACAGAACTGATAAATTTTATTACCGGCCGCGCAATGCAGATCACAATAATTCGTCCGACCGCGCGATCGTTCTGCTGTCCGAAACATGAGAGATCACGCACAGAACTGATTATTTTTATTACCGGCCGCGCAATGCAGAACACAATAATTCGTCCGACCGCGCGATCGTTCTGCGGTCCGAAACAAGAGAGATCACGTACAGAACTGATAAATTTTATTACCGGCCGCGCAATGCAGAACACAATAATTCGTCCGACCGCGCGATCGTTCTGCTGTCCGAAACATGAGAGATCACGCACAGAACTGATTAATTTTATTACCGGCCGCGCAATGCAGAACACAATAATTCGTCCGACCGCGCGATCGTTCTGCTGTCCGAAACATGAGAGATCACGCACAGAACTGATTAATTTTATTACCGGCCGTGCAATGCAGATCACAATAATTCGTCCGACCGCGCGATCGTTCTGCGGTCCGAAACAAGAGAGATCACGCACAGAACTGATAAATTTTATTACCGGCCGCGCAATGCAGAACACAATAATTCGTCCGACCGCGCGATCGTTCTGCTGTCCGAAACAAGAGAGATCACGCACAGAACTGATAAATTTTATTACCGGCCGCGCAATGCAGATCACAATAAAGGCTCCCCCAGACCTAAGCGATTTCATCGCCGCGACGGCGACAACTAGTCGCCGCGATTCTATCGTTCGGTCGCTGCAGGCAATGTTCTATTTACGCTTCCATACCAACGGCGACAGAATCGCTGTCGCCAAGCGATAGAATCGCGTCGCAACTGTCGCGTCGCGTGTGTTTGGGGGAATCTTAATTCGTCCGACCGCGCGATCGTTCTGCTGTCCGAAACATGAGAGATCACGCACAGAACTGATTAATTTTATTACCGGCCGCGCAATGCAGATCACAATAATTCGTCCGACCGCGCGATCGTTCTGCGGTCCGAAACAAGAGAGATCACGCACAGAACTGATTAATTTTATTACCGGCCGCGCAATGCAGAACACAATAATTCGTCCGACCGCGCGATCGTTCTGCTGTCCGAAACATGAGAGATCACGCACAGAACTGATTAATTTTATTACCGGCCGCGCAATGCAGAACACAATAATTCGTCCGACCGCGCGATCGTTCTGCTGTCCGAAACATGAGAGATCACGCACAGAACTGATTAATTTTATTACCGGCCGCGCAATGCAGATCACAATAATTCGTCCGACCGCGCGATCGTTCTGCGGTCCGAAACAAGAGAGATCACGCACAGAACTGATAAATTTTATTACCGGCCGCGCAATGCAGATCACAATAATTCGTCCGACCGCGCGATCGTTCTGCTGTCCGGAAACATGAGAGATCACGCACAGAACTGATAAATTTTATTATCGGCCGCGCAATGCAGATCACAATAATTCGTCCGACCGCGCGATCGTTCTGCTGTCCGAAACATGAGAGATCACGCACAGAACTGATTAATTTTATTACCGGCCGCGCAATGCAGATCACAATAATTCGTCCGACCGCGCGATCGTTCTGCGGTCCGAAACAAGAGAGATCACGCACAGAACTCACTCGATGAAATTTTGATGAATTGCACGAAAAATTTCACGAGGAATTCATTTGAATATTCTCAAGAGTTTCCCGAAAGTATATACCCTAGATAAGAGAATCGGAAAATATTGAAGCGCTATGTTAATTCAGTCAAAAGATATTAAATCATTCCTAATTTTGATGTTGTGAGGTAAATTTTTCTTCAAATATGAGGTTTTATATACCATTTCAAAGATTGTTCAGCTTTTTAATAGTATAGTTTGTTTTGCACGTGAAGATTAATATCAAAACCATGATTTGTCCACCTAGCGGTGTTTGTGCCTTTCTCGTAAATTAAATATGTTCTAAAAAATTGAGTGAGAATTTCTTAGCGTGTTTTTTGTATATAAATCCCATAGTCCGATCTGGCCAATTTTAAATAGGAACCAATGGGACAGGATTCCCCGTCGAATGCAATTTATTGCAAACAAATAAGATCAATTTAAGCGCCTAAAAGATGAGTGAGTTTTATTTTGCGCACATACATACACACACGCACACACAGACAGACATCATCTCAATTCGTCGAGCTGAGTCGATTGGTATATAACAC
The DNA here is from genome assembly GCF_024139115.2 of Armigeres subalbatus. NCBI lineage: Eukaryota > Metazoa > Arthropoda > Insecta > Diptera > Culicidae > Armigeres > Armigeres subalbatus. The sequence goes on along the minus strand of NC_085139.1, from coordinate 136,245,743 downwards.
TATGGGTCTCCGGACCTTCTATCACAAAATCGTCTTGGAAGTGAATATATAGCCTTTTCGTTACACCTTGGTGTACGAGAAAGGCAAAAAGTTGTAGAGGAAAAACTATCATTATATTTATTTTTCGGTCTAAAATGGTCCCGCAAACTTAATGTCCTCAAATGTCTTCTCATCTGTAAATAAGGGAATGAAATATAGCTCTATTACCACCTTATAGTGAGTGAATTGCTTGCGCATATTTGCGCTTTTAAAAGAACGGTGCAATCAAAGTTTTCTTGAAAATTGTGATTTTTACTTTTCATTTATACCTCGTAATGATTAGAAAATGAACTACATCGTTGCTAGAAATATGTTTTCCTACTATTTTATGCATGCTGTATTAATTGGAAACAAACAATGTTGTTAAAAAAAATGTTTTAAATTGTTGTTTTCTGCTGATAATTCTATTTGAAGGGTTAACGATGGCCCTTAAAGGATTAAAAAAGAGTTCTTAAATGTTCCTTGGCATAACATATATTGCACAGAAACTGTTTTGATTGGATGTGTCGTTACGAGAGGCAACTCTTATTGCATCATTGCTAATTGTTCGGTTGTTTAAAAAGATGTGCAAATCATTCAATACTTTATTGATTTAAATCTGAGGTGAACTTGTAATAATCTACGTTTATCTGAAAACCACTTTGTTCCATTATTATGTGGCAACAGATCAAGGCTTTCACTTGGAGAACCAACAGCGTTAGTCGTTTCTGAAAGCATTCAACGGAAAGAGCAACCAACAAAGCGAAAGTAAGAAAACAACTTTCGCGTACCCTCCGAATCACTTTCTGGGGGAAACTTTATACACTCCAAGGAACCAAGCGTGCACGGATCCATTGATTCTTGTTTTCGGGGAAAAAAAACGCCGGTAGATAATAATGTTATACCCAATAAGGGTAATGTATCTTTTATCGTTTGGGAAAACAGCACCTGCTTCGCCCTTAACTAATGGATACCTATTGAATTGGAGTATGCTGTGCTAAAGATTGAACAATTGCACGTTACCGACTTTGCTTTGCGTATAGAATCTCTTACTTCTCAAATCTGTTTGCATGGAAAGCAAGCCAATCTGAAATAAACGATGAAACGTGTACGTGTCCAAGATTACAATTCCAACTCAGATTTCAATAACTCAGATGAAATACCCCCAATTTGTATTGATAATCTCTATGCATAGCTATGAAATTATATTCGATGTGCATTTTTCGTCTTCAACTGTCTTATCATATAAGGGGAACTGTTCCGTTTTCCACCTCACTGAAAAGAATATAAATTAATTTCATCTTTTCTTTTTGCAAACATGCGTGTTCATTCACTGCTAAAAAAATTACAAAAATAGAAACCAATCAAATTCCTTTTCATTGCTTTGTTTTCCATGGGATGAAGATCGGAGCTATGAGATGAAGTCCAGGAGCAGTAACCCTGTGTCTATACATATAATGTCTTGTGACCTTTTAGAAAAATTATCACAACATCTTATAATAATACTGTGCAGGTACAAAGCAAGCCCATGCTGAAGGTGGCTGGGCTCGATTCCCGACGATGCTCGACTTCTCTGGGCATAGAAGTATCATCGTGTTAGCATCCTTGATATACGAACTTAAACAGGAAAAAAATCATTTTGCGTTAATTATACTGCCCGTTTAAACGTCAGAATTTTTTAGGGAGTTCCCCAGATCTAATGGTGCAAATTGATTCGAACGATGTGGTCAATATGACAAACATAATTTAACAAGTACGATAATCTCATGTTTCCTGGTTATTGAGAAATTACTCTTTGTATCTCCATCCATCTCAGGACTTACATACCTGTCAACGCCAGCAAAGAGAAAATGTTCAATCAAACGGATTGCTTCGTAACAGTCATAAAGAACAATTTTGCTAAATCCGCCGAACCTTCCACGTGCATAGTTTTTCTGCAATTGTCTCGGCCATTCAGTAAATGTTATCATCTCGTTGCCAACAAATATTTAATTTCTTTTATGACAGTCACAAAAACTTCTATGACTGAAGGAGAGCAAACTCGAGCCAAGATAGCGTTACTCCGCTCCTGCCTTGGCCTTGTTCAATGGATCCAAATAGAAAAGACATCCAAACGGTCACATAAAAGCGGGAGCAGAGGGTTTGCCCCTATTATAGTGCTATTTATGCTTTCCGGTCATCAGTTTGTAGCATAACGAGCGCTGAGCAGTAGACGACAATCGTTAAACAATTGTCCTTTGTGTCCTGCCGCTCCTCCAACAGTCAGGAGTCACAATGTCTCAAGCCTTGAAATGCCAACAAGCGTAGTCCGGGGTGTGACAGACCGCATCGCCATTCGCCATCCTCCATCGTCGACCAGTTTTGTGCCTCTATGCAATACGGAGTCATCTTCAAAGTTGCCAAGCAATGCAATGCGCCGACAGTTTCAGGATTACATTGTGTATCCATCAACCCACGGACCATGCAACCGAGAGCAGGACAATTTTGGCTACATCCAAGCCACTAGCCTTATCTTGTAAGCAGTCGTTGCTATTTTTATTTTTATGGCACTATTTAATGTCTCACTTAGTATTATAGATATGACCTGATTATGATTTCAACGCTGGTATACTTTTTTGCTGTCGTTTGCGGGAGGATAGTTGGCAAGATTTTGACATACGATTTGGAACAGAAGGATTCGTCTCAGCGGCACGTTCGTCTTAAGATTTATCTGATATTAAGCTTCTTTACAAGCAACTGGGTAGGGAAACTGATATAGGAGATTTCTGGTTCATAGGCAGTGCCAAGTTGTATTGTGCTGCGAGTACAGCTACTGCCAAATCTAAAGCTTAGTTTTTCATGAGACTACCGCAAAAATAAACCGATAGGTATTTGTAATGCTTCTAGCATGATAGTCCCATGAAATGTTTCATAAAATGTTACAGTAAAACAAAACGCCTGCATTTCGTATCTTCTTGATGTGATAAACAAATCTATGTATGTATTCAACGAATAGCCCAGTAAGCCTGTTGCTCACTGACACTGGTGGTGCCAGAGTTCTGATAATGGTGGGACACCAGCATTTTTGACTTAATAGGTTCATTTATAATTTAGCTTCAGCACTAAGAACTAAAAGTCAGGCAGTTTCAAATATATAGATGTAGATTTTTTTCTGATATTCCTTAGAATATTATCGAATACTCCATTCTCTAAGAAATTGCTCAAGTTATTCCTCCGAAATTTTCAGCAAGAATTCTTTCTACAATTCTTGGACAAAATATTATTTTTAAAATTTCCAAGAAAATACCCTGGAAATTACTTCGGAGATAAATCCAGAAATTTCTTTGGAAATTTTTCAAGGGATTTTTTTTTAAATTCAAAAAAGGAAATCTAAGACAATTTCCAAAATTTCTTCATCGATTCCTTTACGAGGTCTTAAACGAATTTCTTCAAAAATTCTTTAGGAAATTCCTTTGAAAATTCGTTTAAGAGTTCGTTTGAAATTCCATTAAAAATACCGAAGACGGAAATACCAAAGAAAAATCCTTCGATCCTTTTTACATTCGTCTTTCTGGTTTTTGCCATTCTCGTATACTAAGTATACGTAAAGGCTATATGATCCAAAATCAGACTTTTGATAGAAGGCTCGGAGACCCATAGTGTTATATACCAATCGAGTCAGCTCGACGAATTGAGGTGATGTCTGTTTGTGTGTATGTTTACAAATTTTTGTAGACACACTTTTTAGAACTTAGCGTTGGCCGAATTACTTGTAACAAGTTCAATTCGACTGAAAATCCTGTCCTATTGTTTGCTATTCAAAATTGGCCAAATTGGACTATGGGATCAGAAGTTATGGCCAAAATACTTCTATGCGAAAAACACGCTAAAAAACACTCACTCATACTTTTCAATTTTTTTGCACGAGAAAGGCACCAACACCGCTAGGTGGATTAATTAGGGTTTTTTTTTAAAAGACCTTATAAATTTCTTCGGACATTCCTTGGAAACTTCCTCCAAGAAATCCTGCGGAAATTATTTTAGTAAAACCATACGGATTTTTTTCCAAAATTCCTGCAGAATTATTCCAGAAATTTTGTTGAAACAGCTGTTAAAGTCGTTTCGGAATTATTCCAAATAGAATTATTTAAGTGATTCCTAAAAAAAAGTCTTGAAGGAATTTCCGAAGGTCTTAAGAAATATCTAATTAAATTCCAGGAGGAATGTCCGGAGGGATTCCTAAAAAAAAATCCTGGATGTAGTTCTGACAAAAAATCTGATGGAATTCCAAGATTATCTTCCTAAAGGGATCTCCTAAGAAATTACTGATTACTTAGGGAATAATTGCTGAAGCAATTTAAAAAAAAAAGTTCGAATAAATTCCTAAACCAATTTCCGCAGGAATTCCTAATGCAAAGGGATTCTTAAACAAAACCGAAAGAATTCCTGGATGTAGTTCTGAAGAAATTCTGAAGGAATTCAAAGAATTTCTTCCTAGAGAGATCTTTGAAGAATTACTGATCACTTAAGAAATTCTTGAAATAATTGCTGAAGCAATTTCTTAAAAAGTGCGAAGGAATTCCAAAACCGATTTCCGCAGGGATTGCTAAGGCGATTAAAAAAAAAGAAATTATTCTCCTACAGGAACTTTGGGAGGTTCCCTGATACAATTTTCGTAGGTTTTTCCAAATTCACAAAGGAGTTTCCGAAGAAATTGATTTAAAAAAATCGTTCGGAAAAATTCAAACGAATTTCTTGCCGAAATGATAGTTGTGCGTTGCTTCCGTATTATGCGGTGTGTCCTTGAAAACGCGAGTAACTTTAAATTTTTTTAAAAGATTTTTCTATATGAATTTTATTGCTTTCTTTTAATTTTCGAAGGAATATCTTGATGAAGAATTTTTGTTACTATCTCCGAAGTAATTTCCTGTTAATTTGCCAAATTTGCATGGAGGAAATTCCGAAGGAATTCTTGGAGGAATGTACAGAAAAATCCATGAAATTCATGTTTCTTTAGACATTCCTTTAGGAATTTGTTCGGTATCTCCTGAAAGGAATTCCGGTGGAATCACGGGAGCCGAGGGAATGAAATTATTTCTGAAAGTATTGTTGAAGGAATTCCTGAAGGACATTCCGGAGGATATTGTAAAAGTATTCTAAGACAAATGATGGAAGAAATTCTGAATGAATTCCTAAAGGAACTTCTGAAGGTATTTCTGGATTTGTTTGCTGAGGATTTTTGCAGCAATTCCTTAAGGAATTTGACAGGGATTGAATCCTAAAGAGAAAGAACAAGTCTTTCACTTATCATCTCTGTATACAGATACGATATGTAGCATACCGCGTAAGACTTTTTTCGCAGTTTGTCATGATAAAGATCTGATTCGGGAGGGATTAGATGATAAATTTCTTTTGAAAAGCTCCAAACGCGAGGAGCACTGGTTCTGATGATGCATTTTAACATGTTCTACACAGCTGTACGGTCCCAACACAAAATGAGCGAGAACAAAGCGCGAATCATCACTTCTCTGTGAGGGCTTCCTATCCGATTCTGGTTTTTCGCACTTGTACAAGCTTGATAAATTTGCTGTTATGGCTTGTCTGAATCCACTAACCAATTATTATTGAAATCTCCTAGAACTAACGTTACTTTTGCAGGTATGCCTGAAAGAACTTCTGGATTCGAATTAGTTCCTGAGGGTATCTTTTTACGAAAAAACATCTGATTAATTTTCCAAACGCACTTTTGGGTAAATTCATGTTATATCACCTGGATGAATACTCTAAGAAATTCCTGGAGAAATTTCCGAAGCAACTCGAGAAGTGATTTCACAAGGAATCGAGACTATCCGAAGATGTTGTTATCGTACATGGTAACAATGGTCGACGCACTTGCTAATCAAATTAACAATACAAAAAGCATTGTGAAACTATGCATGAAGTACACCAAAGGTAGAATAGGTATTAAGTGGAATACTCATACGGCCTTCTTCTTCTTATTGGCATTACAGCCCCACACTGGGACAGAGCCGCCTCGCAGCTTAGTGTTCATTAAGCACTTCCACAGTTATTAACTGCGAGGTTTCTAAGCCAGGTTACCATTTTTGCATTAGTATATCATGAGGCTAGCACGATGATACTTTTTATGCCCTGGGAAGTCGAGACAATTTCCAATCCGAAAATTGCCTAGACCGGCACCGGGAATCGAACCCAGCCACCCTCAGCATGGTCTTATTTTGTGGCCGCGCGTCTTACCGCACGGCTAAGGAGGGACGGCCTATTCTACCTTAATCATGTAAATACTAAAATTCATCGTTTGGCTCAGATCTCGCCCGCGAACACGACGATGGCACCCCGACTGGCCAAGAAAGGAGAAAAGGGAGCACGAGAAGAGTGGGAAAATTTGGACTGGACGGGGAGTCATGGGAAAGACACTGAAGAAGGAAGACCTATTTTCCATAGTGAGCAAGACCCCAAGAAAGTTTTATTTTTCTGAAGTCGGCACATTTTCTAAAATTTGGCGTTGAACCCGATTGTGATACGCACGGAAGCTGCCGGTAGCTTTGCAGTAAAATCTAGGTGTGTGCACCCGAATTCCCGGGTGCCACGACGAATTGGTAGATTCGGACCCGGGGAAAGCTGTGAGCTATGAGTGGCCGTTTTCTTGAACTCCCGATACGGGGCACGGTTCGCTGGTTCCCAGATTCGATAGTTCGTACTGGGAATTGGAGCCATTTGATCGGAGAAAAATAGTCTTCGAACAGTTAAACCGGTTTCTGCGTGTGGACGGCCGCCATTGTTTCGACACCCCGGAAGCCACGAGGCGCAAGTTCGTTTGGCCGAAAGAACGTTGTTAATCGTTAATTTATCGTTATCGCAGGGTTTGCAGAAATCGCTCTCAAAAGATAACGATCAACGATGAAAGAGAGGCAAAAACTTCTTCGAAACATAACAAGCCATGAAAACAAAACTATCGCACTTGTATACAAGTTGGAAAAAACTGATTCGGATAGGCGGCCCCCACTGATGGGATTTGAAAATAGGCTTTGTTCTCGCTCATTTCATGTTGGGGACCATATTTTTTTCGCACAGCTGTGTAAAACAAGTTGAAATGCATCATCAAAACCGATGCCCCCCGCAATTGGGGCTTATTGAAAGAAATTTATCATGGGTTGTAGCCCCCCGCATCAGTTCATTATCGTAACAGCTTCTGAAAAACGTCTCTCACGGTGTGCTTCCTATCGAGAGTGTATACAGACATGATAAGTGAGAGATTTGCCCATTCTCCTTTGGATTCAAACCCTGCGTTATCGCCGATAAAGTTGATCGTGATCAACGTTATCGGTTGCTACGATAACGATGTATCAACTGAACGATTATCGGAGTTTGATAATTTAACGTAAGTTAACTCGATAATTTTGCGATAATGGGGTTAACTACATTACGTGAATAAAGTTGGTTTAAAATTTTGACAGAAGGCGAGAATGGAACAAATTGTTTGTAGCTGGTTGATGAGAGTTAATTTTGATTGAAGCAGGGCATTCTAAAATTATTGCTTAATGCCTGCTACTCTACGAAATGATGAGAAGTGAGGTGCTCTGTTGGTGGTTTAGTGACACAGTACCAGTACTGAGTAGGTAAACATTCTCTCAACAGATTGGTGGACTAACCTCGTCACCAATTCAATATGATTTGGTTACACTAAGGAGTTTAGTCTAAACTGTGAGTCATAAAATATTCATGTAACTGGGTGCTCTGGATCTTCAAAACAGAAGATTTGTTAATCATAGATTAAACATAACTATAGCTAGACATTAAAATTAGTCTCAGATTTTTTACCTTGAACAACTGCGACTCCTTAAGAACTTTAACGAACTTTATTGAACGAAATAATGTTTTGGTCAATTCGGTGACCACCTTAAATCCCAATTTAATTCCAGGGTTTAAAGGCGTTCCTGAATATTGTAATGCGATACAATATTTTCAAAATAGATATTGCAAATCCAACTTGTGAATATTTGCACTTTGAACAATAGTACATGTTACTGAGTTCGATCGTAGTTACCGATGGAATCGGATGTGTAATACCGTGCGGGACCGAAATCCGTACAGCACCGAAATCCGTCCACCTCATGAGACATCAATAAATTAAAGGAGGTTAAAGGTAAATAATGTAGGAATAATTATTCTTATCCTGTTCAGATACTTGACAGTAAGCTTTCAGGGCATATAATTGGAAATAAGGCTTTGAAATTAAAACCACAAAAATCAAAAACAAATCTTCACCTACCAAACTCGGAGTTTGTGCCACCATTTTGTTTCCGGGTAGAGCATAATGGCACCAAAAGTAGCTGTGTTTTAATCGCTAATTGCAAATCATTACATAAGATAAGCGGAATACAAATCGAAGGGATCGCTTCTCAAGGTGCATATCGAATTATTTACAGTGGTAGTTTAGTCAATCAGACTGTTTCAATTTAAATATTTAGTTAAGAAATAGCTGTACGGTTTGATCCTTTGATTCGAAATCCGTCCACGGTGGACGGATTTCGAGTCAGGAGTAGTTGATTTAATTCATTATGTTATCATGTTTTTCGTAGTTTTTAATGAGTAAATGTGAAACACTTCAAAATTAGAAGCCTTCATGCGTCTGTATCAATGACAAACGTTTTATTTACATTCGATTCCTATTTTCTAATGACTTTTTCATATACTAAGGTGCTTAAGTGTACGGATTTCGATGCCCCACGGTAGTGATGCTGCTGTATTTTTTTATGATGGTTTTCGGCTGTTGTCAGTGTTATATTAATGAAGAATTCGAAAGCTGAACATTTATTTGGTGAGATAAATCTGATTTATTATGTAATCTTGGTGCTGATTAAGGGAAATCATATCAAATTTTAGATTATGCAACTAGCCATTTCCTGTGGGTTGCTCGTGTCCGGAATCGGTCCGTTTGAAATAATTCATGTAGCCCGATTCTATTTAGTATATACTTCTTCTGGTCCAGAACTGTTTCAGAAAATTTCATTTTTCTGCGTCTCTTCGAGCTAGCAACGCGATATTTCCCACTTTAAAAACAATCGTTTGAGAGTACATGGTCACTTTGTGAGTTTTCCAGTGGTTAATCAAAGCACAATACCGGTACAAATTTTGGAGCCGTATTTATTTTAGCGCAACCATGTGGACCGGTACCACAGACAGGTAAGGGAATGTTTCCTTTAACTGCCTATATTTTATTGGTTGGTACCGGATTCTATGGATCGGTCTTTGAATTTTTCTTCAAGTATGAAATTTTTGGATGGGTTAGAGATTTGGAATTGGTGCGTTAGGTTCTGCCATTTACCATACCAGGGTACGATACTTTGATTGTGATCAAGAATTCAACAAACGCTTTTTTCGTCCTCATTTCTATGACAGTTCATCATATACAGGTACATCATTTCCTAGTGGTAGTTAGCTAAAAGTATTCCTAGTTATTGGTAATTTTACGGAAAGGTCACTATTTGCGTCTGCAACGGTTGTTTTTCAATTTACCACCACACAAATTATGATACATCATTAATTTGAGTGTATCACAAATATGACAGCAAGTTTCTCTCTACTGGATTTTATAAGTTTAAATACAACTACCTATTAGTTGAAATATGCGTGCATTTAAAAAAAAAAAACCAGATCAATCCACCTAGCGTTGGTGGTGCCTTTCTCATTTCACATTAAAAAAATAAGAAAAACACATAAGAGAGGTCGAAATAGCACTTAAGGGGGATAGATTTTACTTTTTCCATCAATTCATATGCATTTGCGGTCATTTGAATGCATTGCTGCAATCTTAGAAAAAAAAAATTTACGTTTTTGAAAAAAAAATTCCCAACCTTTGGCAGATTGCTCGCAACAAGTTGCAGACGACGCGGAATTCAGTCCCATTGTTTGCTATTGAAAATTAGATCAATAGCTCATCGCAATCTGGAGTTATGGCCAAAAAACTGTTTTTGCGAATAAAAAAATAGCAAAATGTTCTCAACTGAATACACCTAGATTCGAACTTCTGACCTCTGGGGCGGAAGGCGCTTGCCATACCACAAAACTATCGGAACACACATGGTATGAGTAAACCGAAGTCGTACAGTATTTATCAAATTAGTATGTGTGCATTTCTTTTCAAAGCCACAGAGTTCACTCTGCTAGGGTAACGGTACCAATATTGGAAGTATTATTGAATCAATGAAAGAAAATATATATTTGATAATTCGAAATTGATAGTTTTAATGCATTAACAAATAGACAAACTTTGAATTTGCTAGAAATGAAATTGGATTCATTTCGTCTTAATAATTAATCTAAATTTCTTGGAGGTAAAATGAGCTCCACTATACTGCCGTCGCATAAGCATAATCGTCCAATATTGATTTTGCATGGAAGAAAATATGGAACAGTTACGCTTGCGGCGGCAGTATAGGTAGGAAAGCCAATTTGTTGGAGAAATTATTGTTTTCAATTAATATTCATAATGGCACAATTACAACGTGTCGCTTCAAGTAAAGCAAACGTTAAGTAATGCAATGATGAACAATATTATTAAGACCCCATTGTCTCCACTGAGGCCATGATCGCCTTATAAGTGTTTATTTGGGTAGACTTTAACGAAAAGAAATGTGTTCAATAATTAATAACGTTTCTCTTTACTAAACGTAATCAGGCCCATTTTTTCTATTATTTTGCTATCATGCGCTCGCATACCCTACATACGAGTTCGATCAGCGGCGTTCAATTAGCGTATGGGAGCGCAGCTGATGTGCGTGAGGACGCTATGCAAGCACATTTCGGCGGGAGCGAACGGCACTGCATTCGCTTCATTCGCTTGCCGTCGGATGAATATCGCAGAAGGAAGCATCACCAACACACCGCATGGCCCTGACGAAAGCGAGTAAACAAAATGGGGGCCGGATGATGCCTTGTTATTTCACCCGGCAAGGGATACAGGACGTCAATTTTAAAATGGTTGTTAAAACGTTAAAACACATTTTAACCGAAAATAGTTGGATTTTTCAGGTTCGAAATTTAATTTACTTTTAGATTGGCAACACGAAAGCATAGCATAGCATAGCATATGTGATTGTACAAATCGTGGGTGGCTATACAATGCTCAATTGAGCAATCTACTGTATATTGTCGCAAATTGGTACTTGGGATTAGTACCTTTTCCTATACAGTAGCAGTTGTATACCTGGCCACGTCCTTACAATAACGGAAGGAAGGGAAGGAATGTTAGTTCAACATCTACTAGTGAAGATGCAGGGAACCCATACTACCTTCATAGATGTCTCGGGAAGGAAAATTTGTGTTAGTGGGAAAGGTGAATAATAGGGAGCTCTATTCGACAATATAGAGCGTTTGTCAATAACAGTATATGCTGTAAAAATAATAAAATATATTCATCAATTTACTTACGAACCGTCCTAAGGAAAAACAAAACAAAACACAAAATTTCGGCTAATCGCGCGATCGTTCCGCCGTCCGAAACAAGAGCCAACTCGCACTGCACTAATTAACTTTATTACCGACCGCGCAATGCAAAACACAAAATTTCGGCAAATCGCGTGATCGTTCTGCCGTCCGGAAACAAGAGCCAACACGCACTGAACTAATTAACTTTATTACCGGCCGCGCAATGCAAAACACAAAATTTCGGCAAACCGCGCGATCGTTCCGCCGTCCGAAACAAGAGCCAACTCGCACTGCACTAATTAACTTTACTACCGGCCGCGCAATGCAAAACTCAAAATTTCGGCAAATCGCGCGATCGTTCCGCCGTCCGAAACAAGAGCCAACTCGCACTGCACTAATTAACTTTATTACCGGCCGCGCAATGCAAAACACAAAATTTCGGCAAACCGCGCGATCGTTCCGCCGTCCGAAACAAGAGCCAACACGCACTGCACTAATTAACTTTATTACCGGCCGCGCAATGCAAAACACAAAATTTCGGCAAATCGCGCGATCGTCCCGCCGTCCGAAACAAGAACCAACTCGCACTGCCACTTTTAGATTGGCAACACGAAAGTCTAATTATTTCGATTAAACAACATGTGTAGATATGTAGCCTGATCAAGGAATGTAATTGTCGCTGAAAAATGCAAAAAACAAGCGACAAAAGAGAATAGCGATAACTCTTTGTCCTCATCTGCAGAGAATAAAGACATTGTTGCGTTCCAATTTATTTGCAACAAACAGGGACAGGTAATTGTTGTGAACTTTTCAAACTGCGATAACTTGCATATTTCAGAAGTAAAACACAAATTATGTCAACAGATGGATAAGTTTATATCCAAACTATGATAACTGATACTTATTTAACCAAAAACATCATCGGAAGCGGACTACTTCTCAATATGCGCGGCAGGCGATCATTGTCCTATTCTGTTGCAGTTTGGGACAAACGCTTATTGCGAGTTGAGTTTGTCCCAACATTTACAAGAGAGGACAATGTTGTTGTCATTAGCAATGTTGTTATTTTACATTCCTTGAGCCTGATATAAAGGTGTAGACTTCGGCTATCTGTTGGTGGCATGGGCGTAGCCAGGATTTCGAGAAGGGGGGGGCCAACTTTTTTGGTCTTCCAAATCGTAATTTTATAGTAGTTTTATAAAAACACATGAATATTAACACATGAAACCAAATCCAAACCAAATTGAAACAATAATGATTAAAACAATAATGGATTTAAAAATGCGTGATTTATTGCTCATCAGATATTTTTAAATAAAGTGAGAAAAATATTAACGAACTTAGTATTCAGAAAGAATATTAAATCGGCTATAACAATGATTATAAAAATCCTGCATTCTTTCATAAGTTTAAGAAAACTAGAACCATACATCGGAATTTCTAAACAAATCCTCTCTGAAATAATATTTATTATAAAATAGGCAGAAAAATCAATATGCAAGCTTTATCCAGGAATTCCTTCGACAATTGCTCCTGGCATTCTATCCGAAATTCTATCAGAGATTCTTAAGGAATGCCTCCAGCAACTTCTTCGGCAGTGTCTTCAGGAATTCCACCATAAATTTTGCCGGGAATTGATCCGAAAATTCCACCATTATTTACTCCAAGAAAATCTTCACGAACTTCTTTATAAGTTCTACAGAATTCCCTGCAATAATTCAAATAATTTCGTGCTGTTTCCCATAACTTTTAAGAATAAGAATATTCCGTGGAAATTCCGCAGAAAACATTCCCAAGAAATTCACAAAAAATCTTCGAATTTCTTGTGTAAATTCCATAAGATTTTCCGTGAATTGTTTCGAATAATTTCTTGTGAAAATTTCAAAGAATTTCTCCAGGAATTCCACCGGAAATTTATACAGAAATTATACCAAAAGTGAAATCAATGGAATTTTCGGAGGAGTTCCTAGATTAATTCACAATGAAATCCTGAAAGAATTCCGGTGGAAACTTCAAGATTTCCACTGCGAGATCCTCCAGGAGTTTCTCCGACAATTCCTCCTGGAATTCTTCCAGGAGTTCCACCGACATTTCCACCAAGAATTTCTCTAGGATTTCCTTCGAGAATTATTCCTGTAGTTCTATTGGCAGTTCCTCTGAATTTCGGCAGAATTGGAATTTATTTAGGCTTCTTCAGGAATTTATAAAGATTTTCCACCAGAAGCCCCTCCGAGAATTTCTCTGCGAGCTCCTCAGGGAATTCTCCGGGAGGTCCTCTGATGATGATGATGGTCCAGCTACAAACCCCAATAATGGTTTCAGCTAGACGAGATTTGTCTATAAGATGAATTCTCTTGTTTCTGAGAATGCTTCTGGTAGTTTCTCCGGTGTTCCTTTGAAAATTCTCCCAGAAGTTTCTTCAGAAACTCTTCCAGAAAATCCCTTCGAGAGTTCCTCCGGGAATTCCACCAGCAATTCATCCGGGAGTTTCTCCGGAAATTCCTTCGGGAGTTCCACCAGAAGCTATTCCAGGAAATTATTCAGGCTTTTTTCAGGAAATCATTTAGGCTTTCTCCAGAACTTAAGCTGGAAATTCCTCCCGAAGTTCTTCCGATAGTTTCTCTGGGAGCTCATCCGGGAGGTCCTCTAGGAATTCTTCTAGGAGTTCCTCCTGAAATTCCTCCGGAAGTTCTTACAGGAGATCTTACGGGAGCTCCTCCGGCAGTTCCTTCGGGAATTCCTCCGGGAGATCCACCAGCAGTTTCTACGAAAATCCCTCCGGGAGTTTTACCTGCAGTTTCTCCGGGTGTTTCTCTGAAAAGGAACTCCCGGAGGAACTCCCAGAGTAATTTCCGGAGGAACTCCTGGGGGATTATCTATATGAATTTCCGGAGAAATTATCAGAGGAATTCTCGGAGGAACTGCCGGTGGAACTTTTGGAGGAATTTATTGAAGAACTACAGGAAGAATTTCCGTAGGAAATCCTGGAGGAACTCTCGTGAGAATTCTAGGATGAACTCCCAAAGGAACTTCCGTAAGAATTCCAGGAGGAACTCCTGGAAGAATTCTTAAAAGAACCTCCCGGAGGAATTCCCGTAAGAACTCCCAGAGAAATTCTCCGAGGAATTTCTAGAGGAATTTGTAGATAAATGCCTAAAGAAATGCTAAATGAATTCCTGGAAGAAAGCCTGATTGAATTCCCGAACTACTGGTGGAACTTCAGAGGAACATCCGGTGGAATACCCTAGAGGAAAAGAAAAAATATTTCTGAAGGAACTTCCAAAATCCCATTTCCCGTGCAATTCCTGCCAAATATCCAGGAATTCCCTGCAAAGTTCCTGGAGGTATTACCGGAGAATTTCTTGGAAAATCCCGGAGGAACTCCCATAAGCACTTCCGGAGGAATTCCCACATGGAAGTCCTGAAATAATTCTTAGAGAAGTTCCTAAAGGAATTTCCGAAAAAAAATCTGAAGGAATTCCCAGCAAAATACCAGAAAGAATTAATGCAGAAATTCCCAGATTAAATCCTGAAAGTATTCCCAGATTAATTGCTGAAGAAAATCTCTGCGGATTGTTCCGAAGAAATTTCTGGAAGAACTCTTGGCAGATATCCGAGTAAATTCCGAGTGAAGTCCGGAAGGAATTCTAGTACACTTCCGTGGAAAATCTCCCGGAGAAATTTCTGAAGGAATTAAAGGAAGAGTTCCGAGAGGATTGCCCGGAGAAGTTCCTAGAAGAATTTCTGAAGGAATTTCTTATAGATTTACAAGTGAAATTATGGAGCTAAATCGGAGGATTTCCGTCAGAAATTTTTAAAGAAACTTCTGGTAGAATTGGCTGGTGGATGGAAGGAAATGCCGGATTCTTCCTGAAGAGAGAATAGCCGAAGAAATATCTAGAAGTAAATCATGGAGAGAAGAAAAGATATCTTCAAGGAATTTCCTCGTGAATTTCCTAAACAAAATTAGTGGGGGAATTACAATTACATGAGAAGGATTTTCGAAAGATTTTCAGAGGAATTTGTGGATAACTTTCCGGAGGAATTTAGAAGTTCCCAGGTGAGCTTCTAGAAGAATTTCAAGGAGAATTTTTGAGCCCGAAATGTTTCGAGTCGTTTTGAACTTTCATATATTATGGATCCTGGATGCCCTAATAAGTTTTGGGAATTTTTTGAATTTCAACCACCTATTTCTGTATATGATTGGATCGTAAAGTGCACATGTTTGAGGGAATTCATTTCAGTACCCGTTCAATCTTTCCACAATTTAGGGGGGGGCGACGGCCCCCCCCTGCCCCCCCTTGGCTACGCCCATGGTTGGTGGTGTTGGATTGCGTGGGAGTGCTCTCGCCTCTTAGATTTGACGAATCGATGTTCTAATCTTTGTTTACAAACGCAGAGAATTCGTTTTAAAAATTTGGTATTGAGTTAAAATAAAAATTGTTTAAAGTTCATTGGTATTATACTAGAAAATATGTTTTTGAAAAAAAAAGAATAGAGCCGAACGAGCATTGATCACAGGACTCTCTGAGTGAGAGCCTAGAACGTTACCCCTCAGCTATCTTTACTTCTTGAAAGATTGGTGATCGAAGTATAACAGGTTATACGCAATTTGCACTGATCATCTGCTGCTTGTGCATTCGTGCGGCAACGCACCGGCTGCTGTGTTTAGGTTCCGTGGCATATTTAAATCATCTGACGTTGAAAAACATATAGGGGAAATGTTCCGATCTCCATCTCACTGTACATATATCCATCTCATCGCTAAACAAAGAAATACGGCACCAAATTCGTCGCTTCTTTTTGTCAACATGCGTGCTCACTGCTGAAAAAAATCACAAAAATAATAAACAAACCAAATTCCTTTCCATTGCTTTGTTTTTGATGGGATGGAAATAGGAGCTATGAGATGAAGTGGCGAACCGTTCCCCTACGATTGAGTTTACGTCATGTGCTTTTGTGTCAATTCATTCAGATAAGTCACCTAATATTCATAGTGTTTTGGTGTGCAGGGAAGCAACATCAATTTCAATATTTAATTTGAATCCACCAATCCAATCCATATTGGCACAGTATATGTAAAACATGGATGGTCTAACAATTAGTTTGTAAATAAAACAAATTATTTTAGTAAATGGTTTTGATTTTCTATAAATATTAATTTAGTATTATTCCTACCTTTTCGCTTGCATACCTTCTGTGTGGTTTTTGAAAGTTAATTAATTCATGCTATACATGAGTCCTAAATCTTGGACTTCGCTAGACCAATTAATTGTAACATTCCTATAGTGACAACATATCTGTTTGAAGATTTCAAATAGCACTGGGATTATGTGGGAGAATCTGAGTTTCGGAAGGATTCGGAGAAAATTTTTCATTCTTGCAAGTCAATGAAAATGTATCCAAACTTTTCTACAATCCAAACATGTTTTGGATCATGTAGTAATCTAAATTCGATCATTTAGTTTCTCGATGACTCATTCCAGAGGTTAAATTTCAAAACGTGTTTTATGGTGGACTTCTGGTGCGAATATTTTTCGACAGCTCTGTCCTACAGTTTATTGTATTAATTTAATTAATAACAGAGATGAAACACTAGCTTGTAATAACTTATACTGTTAATAACATTATTTTTTATTAGTTATTATTAGTCAGTATAAGTAAACAAAATGGGGGCCGGATGATGCTTTTTATTTCACCCGGCAAGGGATATAGGGCGTCAATTTTAAAATGATAATTAAAACGTTAAAACACATTTTAGCCGAAAATAGTTTGATTTTTCGGGTTCGAAATTTAATTTTCTCTTAGATTGGTAACATGAAAGTTTCATTATTTCGATTAAAAGCCATGTAGGCTACATATCTACACTACAAGGATGTTTTCGATCATTTAGTAATCTGCGTTCAATCATTTAGTAGTTTGTCAATAACACATTCCAGAGGCTAGAATTGAAAATGTAGTATGGTGGACTGCTAATTCAAAGGTTTATCTACAACTCTGCCTAACAGTTCGATGTTTCAATTATACTGGTAATAGAGCTATAGAGCTAGTAGCAGTAGCTTATACTGAATGATTGGAATTTTGTTATCATTTGGTATAAGTCACTGCAACTAACACTGTAACTCCTTCAATGGTGGAATTGAAACATCGATATATTAGGCAGATATATAGAAAAACCTTCGCATCAGAAGTCCACCGTATAACACATTTTGGAATTCAGCCTCTGGAATGAGTTATAGACAAACTACTAAATGATCGAACGCAGATTACTAAATGATCGATAACATCCTTGTGTGTCTAACATATAGGTAAATACTTCGGCTAGCTGTTGGTAATGTTGGATTGCAT
The DNA here is from genome assembly GCF_024139115.2 of Armigeres subalbatus. NCBI lineage: Eukaryota > Metazoa > Arthropoda > Insecta > Diptera > Culicidae > Armigeres > Armigeres subalbatus. The sequence goes on along the minus strand of NC_085139.1, from coordinate 136,227,950 downwards.
GGGAGTGCTCTCGTCTCTCAGACTTGACAAATCTATGTTTTAATCTTTGTTTAAAAAGCAGATTAAGATTGCAGATAAGTCGTTTTAAAAATTTGGTATTGAGCTATGGAAAAAAAATGAATAAAATTTATTGGTATTAACTAAAAAATGTTTAAATTTAACATTAAACAAAAGAGAGTCAGGATGAGCATCGAACATAGACCCGCTGAGTGACAGCCTAAAGCGTTACCCCTTGGCTCTCTCCGCTTCTTGGATATGTGATGATCGAAGTATAACAGGTTATACTCAATTTGCACTGATCATCGGTTGCTTGTACATTCGTGCGGCAACGCACCTGTGCTGTGTTTAGGTTCCGTGGCATATTTAAATCATCTGACGTTGAAAAACATATACGATTGAGTTTACGTCATGTGCTTTTGTGTCATAATGTCAGATGTCAGATATGTCACCTAATATTCATAATGTTTTGGTGTGCATGGAAGCAACTTCAGAATCAATTTCAACATTTGATTTGAATTCACTGTAATGCATTCTTCCTGGCGTTGCAGCAAATAATTCATATTGGCACAGTATATGTAAAACATGGCTGGGCTAACAATTAGTTTGAAAATAAAACAATTTAATTTAGTAAATGGTTTTGATGTTCTATAAATTTTAACTAACTATAATCGTACCTTTTCGTTTGCATACCTTCTGTGTTTTTGATAGTTAATTAATTCATGCTATACATGAATCCTAAATCTTGGACTTCACGAGACCAATTAATTGGAAACCCATTCATAGCGACAACATATCTGTTTGAAGATTTCAAATAGCACTCGGATTATGTGGGAGAAGCTGAGAAATGCCGAAATGCTCTCTATATGAAGAAAAGCAACCCTAGTAGAATTCTTCTAAGACTTTATTAAGTCGGATCAAAATCGTAAATCTTAATTGAAAAGTGGTTAAATGGCATTGACAAAAACGGAACTGCTCATCAGCAAAAAATGAATTCTTATCTATATGATGAAGAATCATACTATTTCAGAAGATGCCAGAAGCCTAAGCTGGATTCTGACTTCAAAACAGAAAAAGTTTGTCAATTGACCAAAATTATGGATCATATCACCGAAGTTATGGATCATAATCACGATAAAAATTGCGCAAAATTGTATTTTTTTTATTAAATGTAGTTTTCTATGAATAATTTTCCAAACATTTATGGATCATTTGTCATACGTTCATGGGAAAATAGCAGGAATGATATTGTTTTTCTTGATCATGTTTAAAGGTACATACTTATTTTACAATTATTTGATATATTTTTTTTTTTAGCTTAGTTATGCTTAGTTATGGATCTTAAAATTATTCTTTATGGATAAGCCTGAGCTATTTTTTGGATTTGAGGTAGCGTTTTATGGAACATTCTGATGTTATTTATGGATCGTTTTTGTGCATTTAACGGTACAAAGTAAGGGCTGCCATAAACAAATTTGAAAATAAGATCTATTTAGTGTTATATTAGACTTTTCTAATATGTTTGTCAACCCATTTGAACGAGCGAGAAAGGCATCATCACCGCTAGGTGGATTAATCAGGGTTTTTGGTATGAAGTTTAAATTCCAGATTCAAAACAGGGTTTTGTTTTACTACTGTCCGGATTTTCGCAAGAATTCCCGAAGGAATTCCTTCAGATGTCCCTACCGGAATTCTTGTAGGAGTTTCTGAAGCAATTTCCGAATGAATTCCTGTAGAAATCTAAATGTTTATATGTAAATTCCAGTAGCATTTCTTTGAAAATTCCGTTTGAAATTCTTTCGTGGATTCCTTTAATAGTTCTTTGGAAAATTCCTTAACAAAATCACTAAGAAAATATTTTTGAAAATCTATGTAACGCTGTTACAAAATTGAACAAGGTTGCAATTAAATTCTGATTTTAATTCGATTAACCATCTTTTCGCCTTTAAAGATTGATTAAATCGAAAGCCTCAGAATGCAGCCAGAATTGGAAATTTTTATTAAACGTCGCGCCTCCTAGTGGTTAATAGTTCAACCACTCTATTTCCTTATCCCGAGACAATTTTATGGCCACTCACTGACTTAATTTGCTTGTTTGACTGATGAGTTCGTTTCTTGTAACGGCAATTGTTCTATAATCTTTAAAACTCAACAAAGAAATAAAGAAAAATCCAATCAAAGGTCTTTCCGAGTCAAACAGCGATTTAGAGCGGACGTGGTCCCAGAATAAAGTGGAATTTTTAGTAAAGTGACTGTTAGCTGTTTGAAGAAATAGAGTGAGTCAGATTTAGCCCGAATAGATATTTTTTAAATTGTTGTAATACATTGTTTAATTGTTCTAGTAGTCGGAAAATTAATTAAACTAGTGGAAATTGCAAAGGCCCAAGTGTGAGGAAATCAAGATTTCTTATGTGAGTTAGTAGAACCGCCATGATGATAGTCAGAAATTAATGTAGATTTTGTGTCACGTTTTGTAGATCTGTTGAAGATAGTTACATTCAGGTTGATCTTTGGAAATTCCTTCAAGAATTCATTCGAAAATTTATCCTGAAATACATTTGGAAAATTCTGTATGAATTTCTTCCACAATTTCTTCTTAAAATGCTCCCTAAATTTCTTTTCGGAAACTCCTCCAGAAATAATTTATAAAAATTGAATTCTTAAATCCTCCCGAAAGACCGATTTTCCAAAAATTCCCTTAGTAAAACAATGTAATATTCCTTTCAAAAATCCGTAGGAGTCCGTTTCCGTAGAAGTTTCAAATTCCAAACGGTTCCGTAAAGAATTTCTTAAATATTTTCTAAGAGATTCCCGAAAAAATGTTCCGAAGGAATTTTAAAATGAATTTTCGAAGGCATAAAGAAATTTCTAGAAGAGTTGCTATAAAAAATCTGGAGGGATGAACGAAGGGTTTCCTAAAAGACTAATTGTTTCCACCGCCACCAAGGATATGGCCTTTCCAGAGGTGAACCAGCCAAGAGCTGAAAGCCTCTTTAATAAAGAAGAAGAAAAAAAGGATATGGCCATTCACAGCACCTAATTCCAACACAACCTTCCGTATCGGTACACTTGGAGATCACCACTGCAGACAGAATCACAAATCGACCACGTTCTGATAGATCAGCGGTTCTCAACCTGGGGTACATGTACCCCTGGGGGTACCTTCGCCGAGCCCAGGGGGTACCTCGGACAAAAATGCGTAATGGCGGATAAATTACAATTTTAATCAAAACTTATTGATAAAGTTTTGATAATTTCCAATTTTTTTATTTCGAAACTTTGTCTTGTACATAATATGCATGGCGATCAGTAAATCATGACCTATTAAATCCTGCCTTCTACATCCAGTACAATGGATAGAGGGCTGTGGGACAAAAGATCAAAAGAGCAAAACCTCGAATGAACAAATTTAAAAAATCTTTTTGTAATCTACCTGATCAAAACTGCATGTTGAGTAATATGTTAAGAATATGATTCTTAACTAAAATCTAGAGTCTACAGATTCAGAAGCCTCCATTTGAGAGACATGAAGGCTTTTTCCCGAAAAGCTCAGTTGCTTCGAAGCAAGAAAATTTTAAGCATCCTTCTACGCTTCTCGGAAACCTCCTTCGAAGCAGCTCGGAGGACTCCTTTTAAAAGGTTCAGAAGCCTTTTTTCAAGAGGCCCGGAAGCCTCATTTTAAGTGACCCGGAAGCCTCATTTTAGAATAACGGAAATTTTCTTTCAAGAGGCCGGATTCCTTCTTTTAAGTTTTTTTTCCTATATTTTTTTTGTTTTTTCTGCTTCCTCTCTAGAGGCCGGGGAATCTTCTTTTAAGCTTTCTTTTTTAAACTGTTTTATCTTTTCTCCTTCTTTTAAAAAGCTCGGAAAGCTATTTTCAAAATGCTCTAGAAGGTTCGAAAGCCCTCCCTTAAATAGGCTCGGAATTCTTTTTTCAAGAGGCTTGGAATCGTACTCTCGAAAGCCTCAGAAGCGTCCTTTCAAGATTCTCAGAAGTCTCATTTTAAGTGGCTCGAAAGCCTTCTTTCAAGAGGCTCAGAAACCTTTTTTAAAGTGGTTTGGAAGCATCCTTTCATCCAAAAGACTCGGAAGGCTCTCTTAAAAAAGCTCGGAAGGTTTCTTCCAAGAGGGTCGGAAGCCTCCTTTCTAGTGATTCGGAAGCCTTCTTTCAAAAGGTTTCGAACCTTCCTTTAAGAGGCTCGGAATTTTTTTTTTTTTTCAAGAGACTTGGAAGTGTCCATTTAAGATACTCCGAAGCCTCCTTTTAAATGATTTGGAAGCCTTCTTTTAAAGGCTCGGAAGACTGCCTAACAGCACAAATCTTACTGCTTACTACTTGATTTGGTCGTATGTATATCAGCTACAGAATCTCGTGTATGACAAGTGTACTAGTCGGGCTCTTTTGAAAAGCTCGAAAGCTTCCTTCCAAGAGGCTCGAAAGCCTCCTTTCGAGTGGTTCGGAAGCCTCCTTTCAAAAAGCTTGAAGCCTCCCTTTAGGAGGCTCGGATTTTTCCCTTCAACAGGCTTGGAAGCGTCCATTCAAGATTCTCCAATGCCTTCTTCTAAGCGGCTAAAAAGCCGCCATTAAAGAGACTCGAAAGGCTCAGAAATGCTTATTCAAAATACTCCAAAGCCTCCTTTCAGGGGGCTCAAAAGCTGCCATTCAATAGGCTCGGAAGACTCTTTTCATTAGGCTTGGAAGCCTCCTTTCAAGAGCATGAAACCTTCCTTCAAGATGCTCCGAATTTTTTAAGAGGCTTAGATGCGTATTTTCAAAAGGGCTCAGAAGCGTCCTTTCAAGATACTCAGAAGCCTCATTTCAAGTGGCTCGGAAGCCTACCATAAAATGGCTCGTCAGGTCTTTCAAGAGGCTCGGAAGCCTACTTTCAAGCCTCCCTTGAAGGTGTTTAAAAGCCTTCTTTCAAGAGACTCAGAACCCTCTCTTCAAGGGGCTCGGAATTCTCCAAGTGGCTTGGGAGCATACTTTCAGCTCAGATGCGTCCTTTCTAGATGCTCGGAAGCCTCCTTTTAAGTGGCTCGAAAAGCGCTTTTCAAGAGACTCGGAAGCCTTTCTTCAAGAGGCTCGGAAGGTTCTCTCGGAAGAGACGCGGAATCCTACTTACAAGAGGCTCGGAAGCCTCGTTTCAATACGCTCGGAAGCCTTCAATAGTAAAAAAATATGTAGGAAGCTCGATATATGAACTTAATTTGATTTGAGAAGTTTCAAAGTAAATGAAAATTTTAGAAATTATTTATGCAAAGCCATATGTTTCGTTAGTTTTCAGGCTCACTTTTCATATATCTTGAGAGTTACGAAAAACATAGGGGGTACCTCAATTAATGCAAAAGCTTGAAGGAGTACCTCTCAAGAAAAAGGTTGAGAACCGCTGTGATAGATGAACGGCACTTCTCCGACATTATCGACGTCAGGACATATTGTGGCGCTAACATCGACTCTGGTCGCTATCTGGATGAACTGCACCCAAAACTGTCCGTCATCAACAATGTTTGATACCGACGACGCGCCGCGGTACGACCTAGAGCAACTGAAGCAATCTGATGTCGCCACTACATACGCGCAGCATCTCGAGGCAGCGGAGCCGGAAGAGGGTAAGCTCGATGGTGCCCCCTCTTGAGGACTGCTATAATACAGTTAAGGCAACCATTAACGACGCAGCAGTGAGCAACGTCGACGGAATGATTGGTTCGACGAAGAGTGCAGACAGATTCTTGAGGAGTAGAACACAGCGCACAGTGTTTTCTAACCCAGGAATTCGTGATCGAAAATGTTTTGGCCATGAAAAGTTGATTTTAGAGGCTCAGTGTCTTCAGAGAAAATTTTCAGTATGTTAAGCTCCATACTCTGTGAAAAATTTTTTTGACTAATCCCCTAAAGTGAGATGGAAATTCTCTTTCCTCCAATTATAAAGATACATCATTGGTGTGTTCGAGAAAGTTGTAGAAAAGTTTCTACGAAACATTTTACTATATAAATTTTATTTCTATCTGCTATGGAAGTCGAGATATGGGTCGTTATTTATGAACGACCACCAAAAACAAGTTTTCACGATACTTTCGTCAATATATTTTTAGATTTTTCAAATGTTCGACAAAGATGTCCGTCGCGATAAAAACATGAACCTTTCGAAGACAGTTTCTTCTTATTTTCAATATTGACGATGTTATTGATGATTTTCGGTTAAAAATGAGCATTTTGACAATAACTGCATACATTTAGGGGCAAAATGGGGCAAAATTTTATTTAGGTAGTGGAAAGTATAACTCATGCACTAAGGTTGCATTGCAACATATTTGTGATATAACTTGACATAAGTGCCGTATGAACATCTTTTTCTTCTTCTTCTTGTTATATATAAAAAATGAATTGGTCTGTATTGTGCATAACTAAGAAACGGCTGGATAGATTTTCTTCATTTCTTCAGGAAATTTGTTTATCAACATGTCCGAAGGATTTACAGAATATTTTCTCATGTAAGAATCTCGACCAAAATTGGAAAAAATATGAAAAATTGAAAATAAAATTTGTATGGAAATTTTAAAAAGGTAGATCGCATTCTCGCCTACTGTGCAGGACAACGTCTGCAGGGTTATCTTTAGTCTTTACACTTTACCTATGATTTAGCCAAATACAAAATTTTCTAAATGATTATGAATGGATGTTTTACAGAACTGACATGAATTTCAAATTCCGCGGGAAGAAACAACGCGTAATAAAAAAAATCATCAAAAAGTCACGTAAAAAGCGACCCCAGTGTATTTGGGCAAATTGTATTATTTTAGAAATCGCCATACAGCCAGGAATGCTGGTGAGAGGAAATGCAGTATCGGGTAAATCAGTAATCTTTATTGAATGGAAACTAGGGTTAGCGACGCCTCAAATAAGTTTAAATATAATTTCATAAAAGCGATTCGAAGGTACTTATTTTACCTATTTACTTTTCGAAATATCGCGGAATAATAAAAAGCCGGTTTGCTACGTCTAAAACATCACAATATTGTAAAACAGGTTAACAGAAAAGTGTTCCAAAAATTTTAGTTTATTTCTTTTCATTAGAATTCTCTGGAAATACCAATATCCCGATATATTGGTATTTCTCTGTAAAATATCCGTCGACTCGATAATTATTTTCAAAATTTGGACATTAAAACAAGACATAGATCTGGCGTAAGAGTTATTATCATGAACTAGATGACCCGGCAGACGTTGTCTTGCACAGTAGGTGAGAATGCGTGTTGTGATATGCCTATACAAAACACCCATACAAATACTAATTTGAATTTTTCATATTTTTCAGTTCAAGTCGTGACTTTTACATAACAAAATATTATGTAAGCCCATCGGAAATTGTGATTAAGAAATTTGAACCCAGCCGTTTCTTTGTTATGCGGAATACAGACCAATTCATTTTTTATATATAACAAGAAGAAGAAGAAAACATATCCATACGGTACTTACGGAAAGCTAAGTCACGTATATGTTGCAATGCAACCGTTAGTGCATGAGTTATACGTTCAATCTCCTAATTAAAATTCTGCCCCATTTTGCCCCTACATGTATGCAATTAATGTCAAAATGCTCATTTTTGAACCGAAAATCGTCAATAACTTCGTCAATATTGAAAATAAGAAGAAACTGTCTTCGAAAGGTTCATGTTTTTTATCGCGACGGACATCTTTGTAGAACATTTGAAAAATCTAAAAAATATATTGACGAAAGTATCGTAAAAAAACTGATTTTTGGTTGTCGTTCATAAATAACGACCCATATCTCGACTTCTATAGAAGATAGAAATAAAGTTTATATAGTAAAATATTTCGTAGAAAATTTTTCTACAACTTTTTCGAAGACACCAATGATGTGTCTTCATAATTGAAGAAAAGAGAATTTTCATCTCACTTTCAGGGGGATTAGTCAAAAGTTGTTTTCCGAAATATGGAGCTTAACATACTGAATTTTTTCTCCGAAGTCACTGAGCCTCTAAAATCAACTTTTCATGGCCAAAACATTTTCGATCACGAATTCCAGAGTTAGAAAACACTGTGCAGCGGGGGCGGTCGTACTGCATCAAGGTACCCGGCAGAACGTGGAACAATGTAAATGGAAACGGAGAAAGCAGACCCACCAGACCCTGAAGAAACGGCGCCTGGAAGAAGCGAAGTGCGAGGAGATGGTGTGTGGTTCTCGCGAAAGTTTAATCAGAACCGCAAAAGTTTCGAGCCGTCGGCCGAGAGGTGCGGGGATATTAGGGTGGCTCAAAAAACACTTTTTCAAATTTTTTGATGGGCCGCCCTCTCATTCGGTTATATTTGTTGCCCTGATGCCCTGGACAAAATTTCAGCCAAATCGGTCAACGTTTGGCCGGTGCTAAACTCGTTGGAAGTTTATATGCAAAAATGTATGCAGAAACATCCGAAAACGGTGATTTGCAGTTGGAAGGTATAATTTACGAGCAAGAACCATTATACTCATTCAGTTCTTGTAGAATTAAATACAGAATATTATGCTGAAAACCGCGAGAAGATTAGAGTTTATTACGCGAAGATATTAGCATTTTACTGGAGTGTTGTAGGGGTGAATTTATTTCTTTTCAAAGGTAAAAGAAACGAAATTTGCTCAAACCCCACTTCAGAGAAATGCTAATAACTTAGCCGGGCAAACTCTAATCTTCTCACGGTTTTCTGCATAACATTCTGTATTAAATTCTCCAAGATCTGAATGAGTATCATAGTTCTTCATCGTAAGTTGTGTAGTCCAGCTGCAATTTACTGTTTTTGGATGTTTCTGCATACATTTTTGCATATAAACTTCCATCGAGTTTAGCACCGCCCAAACGTTGAAAGATTTTGCTGAAATTTTGTCCAGAGCATCAGGGCATCAAATAGAACCGAATAAGAGGGCGGCCCATCAAAAAAATTTAAAAAAGTTTTTCCCATACTAATTTGAGCCACCCTAGGGGATAAGGATGGGAGCATCTTGACGGGCGGTGATCGAAAGGTGGGAGCAACACTACGAGGAACACGTAAAAGGCACTAAGAGTACAGACAGTGAAAGTCAAGGCAGCGGAGGAGATGACTACGTCAGTTTGGCGGTCGATGGAAACCAACCAGCCCCCATCTTGAGACATACATACGGGAAGTTATCAAGCCATCTTCGTTGACAGCCGTTCGACAACAGACCAGATCTTTACAGTACGTCAAATCCTTCAAAAATTGCCGTAAATACCAGGTCCCAACGCACCAACAAACAACGCGGCAAACAACAGTATTGACCGCGTAGAGCTATGGGAAATTATGGACGAGGACAGCTTTCCTGAGAAACTTTAGTGTTGCCGAGAGATTTTGGAGCTTGTGGTTGAGAACTGAACTTCTTTCAGCAGATTAAAAGCTGTTGATTTGTCTGATTAGCTAAAGCTAAAAATAATGTATTACCAAACAATTCATAACAATTTTAGTTGTAATTCTTACATTTTTTCAGAAGTACTCTTTCTCCAACTCCTACTCGGCAAACTTGGTTGGCATCGGCTAGCGCCGGATCCAGTGTTTAACGAATTCTTACTATTTTACTAGAACAATTTCCACGATCCCGATGGCACAGCTAATCTTTTGGTTATCACTACATACCAGGTTCACTGTGCTTTCTATACACCTCACCTCACCGGAAACCAACGCCCAAACAACGACCTGGGACCAGGCCGAAAAGAGGCCTTGCGTGCCCACCCCGGAAGCTGTCGTTGGCTGTAGATTATGGTGGGGTGCGAATAAAAAATGCTCCCCAATTTGCACCAACTGTTAGAAGAACCGTTTACAATGCAAAAATCGAACGACCACGATGATCCGGGCACGTAGCTAAAATGTCGGTCAATAACCCGGTGAAAATAGCTCGCGATATAGTGATCCAATAGCAAGGAAAGGGGAGCGATCAGGTGGAAAAGGTTTGCGTATCCTCCTTAGACTGTGTAGTCGACCATTGACCGAGCTGGATGAAAACAACTTTTATGTATTACAAAGGGACACTCCTGCCTTACTCTAAAAATCAATAAAATGTATAACATGGTTTCCCAAACTGTGGGTCCCGACCCCCAGGGGGGTCGCGAGCGGATTGTTGGTGGGTCGCGCAGAACAAATATTAATTGCAGCTCGAATGCCGAACCTTTTGATCATTTTTTTCAGGAACATTATTTCAAGTTCAAACCGCATTTTATTTTAAATATCCATCACCATGCTATTTTATTGAAACATTTATGCCTAAAAGCTGTCCCCTTAATGAAGTAAAATAAAAACGCATTTTGACATTTTGACAAACAATACCATGTTCGTCATTTTTTGCATTTGTAAGGTAACGTGAATATTTTTTATGTGGAAGAAGCCGAAACAGATGACATTCTGATTCAATTAATGCTTATTACTACTTGGTAAAATGCATTTTTTCATAGGTGGGTCGCCAGACATATAGAATTTTGCTAGGTGGGTCGCATACCCAAAGGTTTGGGAAGCTCTGATGTATAAAATAAAACATTTTCTTGGCACACGACATTTGAGGAGACTAACGGCAGTCTGGGAGACAATCCATAAACAGATTCTAACTTTGATGTTCAATCAATTAAATATTGTTTTTAGTTATTATATTTATCAACAAACTAACTTTGGTTTTCGAAAAGTTACTCAGAACCAGCCATGTAGGATCAATTTTTTTTATTTTAAATAATTTATAATGTGATGATTTATTAATTTCTCACAACAACATATGCAAAGTAGTATAAAATAGCGAATTTAAGTTATAATTATCAAGATTAATCGATTTATACAATATTAAAATAGCAACTACCCAGAACGGCTCCATAAAACGAAATTCATGCAATTTTTCATCAAGACCCATCATCGCTGGTCGTCGGGGATCACCGGTCTATTTAGCACGAGAGAAATTTGTATTTCACTCTCCGGATCCAACTGTGATAAATATGCTTCATAACTTTCATCTTCATTATTAGAACAAACAACAAAGCCCCAGCCGGTAAGGAATTTAAAGCTCTCACTAACTTATGCTCATACTCGTACCGAGCTCATTGTTGCCTCCTGTGTACGGTTTATTCGTGGCACCCAAATATTCACGTTTGCGAAAGGGAAGGACGTTTCAGATTTTTAATTAAGTAAATTTAATTAAGTTTCATTCATCTCATCAGTGCCGGTCTCACCTACAACCTGCTCCGTCTGGGTTATGGGTTGATGAGAATTATTTGAAAATCAAATGTTTTCACGGCGGCTTTATATTCTTCACACGCAAAAGAACGCGATGGTTAACACCCCGAGGCAAAGCAGAAAATCGCGCAAACTTTTTGTTCGCTACCTTTCGCGCAGCAAACGTTAGGGCTGTAAGATCAATCCCAAAAAGAACATTTGATAGGAGGCTTAAAGTCCCATAGTGTTACAAATCATTCAACTCAGCTCAACAAACTAAGGTGAGATGTCTTAGCATATTTATTAAATCTGGAGTTGATTAAAGGGATGTTAGATACTCTATATAATTAACTAATTTTGAAGAAATAACGCCATTTCTCTATTAAAAATGCGTCCTGAAAATGTTGAAATCCACCTTCTTTCTATTTCTCAGGAATTATTCCTTGAAGATTTTAAAAGTGCAATATTTAAGTAGATAATCGAGATACTACTTATCTTATAGCTTGTTTCCATGCTTGAGCGGGGAAACGACCGGAGTAAAAATGATCAAAAGAAAATTTTGTATTTTACACATGGAACAGAAACCATCACAACTCACTGCACTGATTATAATTCAACCAGAAGCAGTTGCAACTTTCCTGCATAATTTCCATTGCACAATAAAAGCGCCACCAGCTGAAGGAAAATTTCCACCTAGTAGTAAAAACCAACCCCGCATGTTTGCAAACGTGACTTTCGGATAACCAAAACAACCAGCAGCAATTCAAGTGTCATAAAAGTAGCAGCCAAGTTGGCTGACTAGCGAAAGAAAAGTGGCTTGTCAGTAGGACAATAGATTATACGGAGTAAAAGTTCTCGTTAATCAACCCAGCGGAAGCGAACTAGCAAGCAGGGAGGTTCGTATGCGTGTTTCGTTTTTTAAGCAAATGTTATTCTACTTGGTCGGTGATTTTACTGCCAGGCAAGTTTTGGGTACACAGTTGGTTTAACACATCATAAAAAATAATTTGTTGGTACTCTGCATCAGATGCTAATGGTTAGACCAAGGTATCAAATTTATTAGGGCAAGTGATCCGATAGTTGTTGGTGTACCTATAGTTGCGGTATTGTCTTCTACGCAGAAAATACGAATTAAACGCAGCAACCCACATTGTTGTTCAGTAACATTACGTGTCATAAGACAAATCGACAGCAAACATCTTCGGAATTACTCGAAACTGGTAAAGTATTATTAATTTACATTAGTATTTTATTGTCTTTGTACCAATAGTTGCGATAGTGTTCCTATAGTTGCGAGTCCCATATGAAAACAATGGGATTCGCAACTATGGGAACAAAAATTAACAAATATCGCAACTACTGGAACAGTGTACCAGTAATTGGAGGTGTAATTTTAGAGCACAGCGACGAATTTTTCTGCAATGAAAACACTATTGATGTAAAATAGACGCCAAGAGCTACCGGATGCATCCTTGAGGTAAGCTTGAGAAATCATATATTGTGTGAAATCAAGTGAATAGTGTCGAGACTGCCTTAGTTCCTCCACTATTGGGTCTTTGACCCTATCCTGAGGTGTGAAATAGAAATAATATTTGTTTTAGAGCCAGGTTTATAAATAACAGTTGATAGTAGTCTCGCGAAACAGTGCTTGTCTGTTTCCTAAACTAACATCTATTTTCTCAATACATGTTTAGTGGTACGAAATCTACTAAACGGTTTCTAGATTTCCAAGAATTTTGACATGTTAATCTATTAACCTAATAAAATGTTGGCCAGAATCAAATAAATATGTTTGAGGATAATTATATGATTATAAAAGTATTGTTTTTGCCTTTCTCGTACACTAAGTGTACGTAAAGGCTATAATATTGCTACAAAAACAAAATTTTGATAGGAGGCCCGGAGGGCCGATTTTCATATACCGATCGACTCAGCTCGACGAATTGAGGTGATGTCTGTATGTGTGTATGTATGTATGTGTGTGTGTATGTGTGTATGTGTACAAATTTTGTAGACACACTTTTTGGAACTTAGCATTATCCGATTTACTCGCAACAAGTTGCATTCGACGGGGAATATGTTGTTTGCTATTGAAAATTGGCTCGATCGGACATTGCATTTCGGAATTATTGAAAAATCATTGTTTTTTTTCCCAAAGTCCCCCCTTGGAAAAAAAAATTCAAAAGCGAAAAAAAAAATTTACGAAAATGGTGGCAATACATTTTAACTAATGCAAAAACATGCAAAATGATCGAAAAAATGTGATCTATTCTCCTAAAGAGCTTTTTTGACCTTTCTAATGTGATTCTTTCAATATATTTTATAATACACGAGAAAGGCATCATCACTGCTAGGTGGATTAATCTGGGTTTTTTTGCGAACAATTTGCTCCCACTTTAACTTTATGGTTTTGTTTCACCTTTTAACGGAGCAGCTCTTTTCATAAGAAAATTATTTAGAGGTTTTAGCGGAATGTCTTCACCTATCACAAGACGAGTTAGTACTATTCCAATTAATTCCACTAAGTACTAAGTTGAGGTGTTGAAGTCGCAATACGTATCTGTATAGTTACCATCAAGTGGTCAAATTAAATGGAATATTACTAACTCTTATGACAGGTCAGCATTTTCCAATTTTTCTTTCTGTTGTACATATTTTAAGACATAGGTTCTTCTACCTTTATAAAAAAAGAATTATATGTCGTCTTATAGATACATCGACACAGAAAAAATACACGAACTACGTGTAGAGTTCGGTCATTTGCTAGAAAGATAATCCGCTCAAGTATGTCTTCACTGATACGTCTACCTTTGCACCTACTCACCTACGACTTCCATCACAAAAGCAGTATAAAATATAGCATCTTACTTCGAACTATGTTATACCTCATGATGTCGACACTGAGTCACCGGAGAGCCGAAGTCCTCTTTTCCTGTGCTCGAGCCCACGATTACGTAGGATAAAAAGATCCTGCATTAATACATAATGCACACACAACAAGAAAGACTGGAAAACGTTACCAACCTTGTAAAGCGCAGCACCTGTGGGGACACACACCGCACCGATGATGATGGTCGAACAGAAAATCTAAAAGGTCACAATTTCACACAGGAGGTCTTTTGAGACGGTCGTCGTGCCACTAAAAGTCGCTTTGATCGACAACAAAGTAGAAATTGATGAGCTTGTCCACACGTCCATGACTAACAGCAGTTCATTCTATTCTTTATCCCCATTTCCCATCCCTCCCAAAAGCGCAGGGATAATCAAAGGTGCCTTTCGTTTCTGGTTATGCATTCGCCGGAAACGATGTTCGAATGCGGTCGTCAGACCTTTGGGTTCATCCTTGCGCAAACAACCGAGAACATTCTGTGTTCTTTGGCAGAATATATCACTGGTGTGTAACATTTGCCTTCATACACACTGAGAAGGCAACATGATGTTCAAAAGGTAAACGAGTGGAACCGTTAAGATGTCAGATTGTTTATTCAACAGACGCTGTTTTTTTGGTAACGAATTAACCTTCAATGTATTGCACTGAGTGTGGTGGCCATAAAAGATACAGAAAATATGAAATCTTAGGTTCAAGCCTAGTAACATCGAGGGGTTTATTGCGGTTGTCTCCGATGTCTCCAAGAGCGTAATGACATTGAGTGAGCTGTCGACTGCATCGTGAAAGTTGATTTGAATTTCGCTGTGTATTTTTCATTGAATTATAATGTATTTTGTGTTCGCTGCAATTATATTCCTCTTGGAGAAGATTTCAGCCCTTGGCTGGGTCTCCTCGATAAGGGCTTATAGACTTTTGAAAGAAGCCTTAAGGGTTACCCCCGCCGTTTACAAAAGGGTGATTACAAATAGATGTAATAGTAATTATAGAAAAATGATGGCAGTATTTATCTTTCAGTCTTCTAGTTAAGTTATTATTGCTATTTTGTCCATGACTCCAGGGTGAGGGGTGTGACTTGTTTTCCGTAAGATTTGTCCAGTATCATCCGCTGACGTCTGACAGCCATGTCCCGTAGGGATCCAGCAAGTGTTACCTGTAGTTTAAATAGATGGAAGAAGGACCGTGTCTTTTAAGAATGAAATTAGGAGTTTCTCACCGGTTTCATCGTTTCAGACGGACTGAGCGGAACACGTGCTGCCGGTCATCAAGTTTGTGATTGAATACAGGGTGGCTGCAAATTATCCGTACAGATTTTGATAGTTTGCTTCTACAAATCAAAAACAATGGAAAAACAAATAAAAAATAATGGACTGAATAGGTAGCTATATGGGCATAACAATTCAGCAGGCTATAACAGATGTATATTCTGAAAATACTGAGCGTCATTTCATGTATAAAAAAAAATAATTGTTTGTGAATGCTTTTTTTCCGGTTTTCCGAGCAAAAACGAATTGCCTTCCTACTCACCCGATTTGGATTGAATTTATCATTCGGTATGGTCTGTCTTGAAATCAACAGCCATCAAAACACCGAACATATTATCGAGCATTTGAAATCATGTCAGAATCGTCAAAAGTGTGTGAAAAGTATCTGTATAGAAACGTGCGGCCATCGTGATTTTTTTTCCAACGCGATCGAAGGCGTACAACTCAGGATACAGGGGTCATTTTAATGTGAACAAATTCAGCTTGGTTTATGTAGTCCTATTATGATAACATGCAATGCATGCTGGCTCTTTAATTTATTCCAAAAAATATTTAAAAACCTTTCTTGTTGTACGTATAATTTGCAGACACCCTGTATGAGGTATTCAATTTGTCGTTGTGGAAACTATTTTTCGATCGATTTAAGGCATTGGAAATATTGCCAGAGAGCTTCCGCTACATTGCTACACACTTAATTTTTTTTACCGGGATCTCAGCAAAATGTTAAACTTTTACCGAGTTTCGCACAGCCGTGCCCCAGCAAACATGTTTTTTGCCGAGATTTCTGTCAAAGTTGCTGAAAATCAGCAAATAATTTGCTGAAAATCAGCTAACAAACGTCATTTTTGCCGGGATATCAGTTTTTATTTTGCTGGGCAGACGGCTGTGCGGATTTTTGCTGAGCTGCAAAATTAAAAACTGAGTGTGTAGTCATCACGTTGATGACCAAGACAATGGCTTGGCTCCTGCTTCTACCATGGCCGACTGGCGTATTGTGGCCATAGCTCGCTAGCCGACTAGTCTTCGAGGATTCCATCTAATTTCTTTTCCGGAGTTCTTTTCGTTTCATTTTCTAAAATTAAGTTTCTTCGTTCCTAAAATTAAGCCATTAAAGTTCCCATCTTTAAAACGCTTAACTGCCCGAAGAGCCTTGTGTCGTGCTTTAATGGCTATTTTGATAGCGTCTGACCTTCAGTGGGTGGTCCTTTTCCTTAGGTTAGGGCTAGTGCGCAGGATGGTACTTCGCGCAGCGTGAATAATGCAGCTTGTCAATTGATCGATAGTAGCTATATTTTGTTCATCTAGTTAATTTTCCACCGCCACCTGAAAGTTGGTCCGCTTCACCGTAGATCCAGCGAGGGTAATGTTACCCTACGAAGGATTCTCTAGCGTATCGTTATTTATGGCCTGAATTTGTATATCTGGGTTACTGTGGGATTGAGAAGTGCTTCTGCTCCGTTTTTAGAGTTGGTGTTCTGCGGATTCATCCGCTCAGTAAACTTCGAGTATGGTAATGTGTCTCTTTAGTGAAGGTTTTCGGAGTAAAGGCTATGTTTGCATAACGATTTGTCGTTTTCGGGGGTAGGACTTAGTGGGGTTGATTTTTTACTACCTATCATTTTTGTTACTTGTTTACGAGATGTCATCTCTGGTTTGGTAATCGATGATTCGCCACTGTCAGAGTTAGGAGAGTTAGACTTTTTGGAAGAATCGAATTTCAGGTTGCACAAGAGAGTTTGGAGTTTCGAGATTTTGCAGAGTTCATGCTGTCGTCCGATATGTTGTCACTGATATCATCCGTTGTTTTTGAGGACCTTTGTTTTGGCGATCATTGATCATGTTTTTTTTTCCTTAGCAATGGAGGGGGGTTTTGCTCAACAGACATCCTGGGTTGACCAGGAAGTGCGGGGTTAGGGATCACCGAGGGAGGCAGGACTACATCCCCGACCCGCTAAACCGTTTCCATTGCCGCCAAGCCCATAGTCCCTTCGGTACAACCAGAAAGTAATGCTTCAAAGGGGGGCCAGTGCACAACGCACCCTCGAGGTTAGCTGCGTGTCCTTGCAGCACCGAACATCGTAACTCGCTTTTTAGAAGAACACCATGGTATCGTGCCAGCGCGTTGCCGGCTTTCCAGGTGGCCTTACCACGCCCTATGTCCTCGGAAGGTGGGAAGGGTCGACTTCGCGCCTGCTTCCCTCTGCACGACTGGTATCAAGAATGATGATACCGCGTGCACCCCAAATTGACCTTTCTGCGATAGGGCCTATTCGCCAGCACACAGAGGGACTTGTCGACGCGATGCCTACGCCTGCCCCAGCCTTGACGAGGACCCCTTTCCGTCCTCGGGCTCGGAACCCGCCCGGTTTACCGACGTCGCGAAAGCGACGATACCATGTTCTTCTTCGCGCGGCCACTTGTTCGATAAAAGGATCGAGTTCGACCACAGAGCATGACCACCGGTATGACCCATGAGCCGACTCCGATCTAGAGATGGGCAAAACAGCTCATTGCAGTAAGCGGATCTGATCCGTTCAGATCATTGAAAAGAGTCAGCTCCTTGCATCAGCTCTTCAGTTCTTTAATGATGCATATAATAAAACATAATTGTTAATATTATTATTTTAATTATTGTTAAAAAATTTGAAAAATTTATATCATTCATTAATTTATTCATTCATTCATCATTCATTTATTTACCTTTCTTTGAAAATTTTAAAATTTTAAGCTATAGTGAGGAAATAATTTCTGTTGAAAAAAACGACAAACATTTATTACGCCTTTTCTGACCGTCTAGTTTTGAAGTCTAGGAGTTCATTTAGAACCATCACATTTATTTCTGAGCATGAGCATGAGCATGATGACCGTGCATTTCGTAGTTGCTACTCCGTGATCGACCAGAACAATCGGAATTGCACAGGGAACCAATGGATGGAAGCATGGGATTTGCTCTCCAACCTCAATGTGCACAGTCCGAGAACTACGGCGCTGGCCACGTCCTCACGGTTATCGGGGATGGGAAGGAATTGATGATGCAGTCACTCGCCCACAGCAAGCCGAGAACACCTCTGCACTCGTCTCGAGTTCCTGCGGAATTTTATTGGAATCTGGGGGTTAAGGTTTTATGGCAGAGGTTCGTCTTGGTTAACGGGTTGCCTTTAGAACCATCACATTTATTTCTATACAAAAACTAACTCAACATTATTTTCTATTCATAATTCTAAGTTACATTTTGTTGATAACGTTTCTCAAATCGTTAATTTGAATAATTCAGTCCTTAGTCTCTGATATGTATATGAACCATATCACGTGTTTTCTCTTCATACTGGGTGCAGTAAATCAATGCCTTGTTTGCGCGCGCTTCTAACTCTTCTAACCATGCGTAGTTGACATTTTCATACAAGCGAGCCCATTCATCTATATTGGTTCCCGAAATGCGAGAGCAATAAAAACAAGAGAGTAAAAAAATACAGAGCACGGTGCTACAAACAAACCAAGTGCACATGTAGCAGTATGCTGGCGGGAAAACCCGTCGCAAGTAAAAGATCCGCTCCGTGCAAGTCACAGCTCCCAGTTCGGTTCGTTTGAACCACACGGTTCGCTCGCTAGAATCGGTCGCGACTGATCCGGATCGAGATCCGTGTCGCACGGATCTGAGCTGGTGGCGCAGCTCTCGCTTCCATGTCACAGCAATTTCGAGCTGGACGACGACATGAGCGGAACTGAGAGTTGTTCGGATCTTCGGATCTTTTGCTTAGTACGGTTCGTTCGCTACCGCTCTACTAGGTATCTTTTGTGTGTCCGTTCGTAGCGCCGAGTATGTGGGTATGGGTTGAGAAATAAGCAGCAAGCTAGATTATTTTTGCTTGTGTGCAGGCTTGTAAAATGTCATCTGCACGTCATTTGACTAATTTGTTCATAACTTTCTTTAGAACCCAAATTTATTCCATAATTTTGAATGTACTCATAACGCTTGAGTAGGGCTATATTTTTGTCCAAGGGTACATTGCTCTAAGTATAACATCTGAGGCTGGAGAGTGAAAACTCTCCAAAATGTCACGTGTCATTTGACATAATGTCATTTGAATGACATTTTGCCTCCCACGCCCCAGATTACATATTTACAGCAAAGTCTTGTTAGACAAAGTTGTAGGTCCATTTAAGCGCTATAAGTTCGTCATACAACATAAATTGATAGCTACCTCCTGAAAAAAGTTCTGGGAGAATTATACAAACGAATGCAAATGACATTTTACAACACTGCTTGTGTGTTTCTTATTCCTCTCTGCAGCACAAATGATTTCTGTTGCTTGGCTAGATGGTGCTGTCGCTTGAGGTGCAAATAATAAACGATCAGCACGTGCGCGGTACTGGACTGGAATGCTCATACAAGCTCGCTTGTGTTATGTACCGCGAGCGTGGTATTTTCGTTTGTGCTGTACAAAATACAACAGCGCGCGTACTCGAGTGCGTACGCTCGAGGGAGTTTCTCTAGGCGCGTGTTTGACAATGATTTCATCAATTTAAAGTGAGCTGCTGAGCTAGGCTTCTTTAAAAAAGATCCATGGCTCATCAGCTCAATGT
This sequence comes from Armigeres subalbatus, assembly GCF_024139115.2. Lineage (NCBI taxonomy): Eukaryota > Metazoa > Arthropoda > Insecta > Diptera > Culicidae > Armigeres > Armigeres subalbatus. Next base: position 136,208,021 of record NC_085139.1, on the reverse strand, counting down.
AAGGAAGCGAATCTTTGGAACAGCTCCTGAGCGGAGCGCCCATCTCTACTCCGATCCCTTGGACCACCTCTTATTTGCGCCTGAACTAGCCATCCTTGAGTCCACGCGCCACCTTCTGTGTAGCTCCGAGACGATTTGGGCGATAGCCGATAAAACGGCGTTCCAGCCAACTTCATCTTTATACATCCTCCGAACTAGGTTGTCCGGGGTTGTGTCCAGACCACATGTGGCAAGCATGTGGTCACGCATTGCGTGAAAACGTGAACACACGAACAACACGTGTTCCGCCGTTTCCTCTAAACCTGCGCACACCAAACACTCGGGCGAGGCCGAGCAAGCCAGCTGCGTTACCTGCACTTTGATTTTGCAGCACGCTTAAACGCCGGGCACATCGAACCCCCCATGGGGTGCGTGCTGTTCACAGCTTTGCTGGAATAAATCAAACAGTTGAGAGGGTTCGTGCAGCATTGTGCCTATGTCCCTCCAATCCGCAGCGTCGGCAGAGATTGCTTCTGTCAGGGCCTTTGCAGTCCCATTGCTTGTGCCCCGGTTCCAGGAACTTGAAGCAAATTTCGGGTTGCTCGTATATGCCCACAGGGCATACCGACCATCCCACCTTGACGCTCCCTAACTTGACTACCTTGGAGGCGTCCGCTGCAGATAGCCGAACCAATGCTACCTGTGTCCCTGCCGGACCTTTCCGTAGCCGAACGGCTGCGGTGGGCGTCTCCACTTCACACTGTCGCCGCAGTGCCGTGACAAGCTCTTCGACTTCGGTGATCTCGTCCAGGTCTTTAACCCTTAGATTCACCTCCGTAGTGAGTGCCCTCACCTTGACCGTCTCGCCTAGGACTTCCTCCGCCAACTTCTTGTAGGCGGCGCCCTTTTGCGAGACGCCCCACTTCAGCTCGAGGATCATCTCGCCCATCCGGGTACGTCTTATTCGACGTACGTCGGCGCCGAGTTCACCGAGCTTGACGTCACTCCTCATCGCCTTCAAGACGTCCGAGTACTTAGCCTCGTCCGCCGTGATGACTAGGGCATCGCCCCTGGAGCGGTTGGCGCCTACCCTAGACTTCTTGCTGCCCTCATTCGCCTGGGCCTTCTTTTCGGCCCTTGACGTCTTCGGTTTCCTCTTGTTCTTGACCAGGGTCCAGGAGGCGTCATCACCCTCTATTTTCCTGGTCTGGTGCGGCTGAGAACTTTCAGCCTGCCGTAACCCCTTACCACCGTATTTCCTGAGTGGACGGACCTTTCCAGGTCCTTCCTCCCCCGGTTTTGGAGGTACCTGGCCGGGGTTCAGCTTCCCAGCCCCATTACACTTGTTCGGGGTAGTAACCCTCCGCGTTTTGGAGCGGCCCCCAGGGAGCTCATCCCCTGGAGACTGTCTCCCCCTTTTTTGTATCTGCTCCGTTGGAGCAGTCACCCCCGACGTACCCGCAAATACTTGAGCCTCAGTCTGGGTAGACTTTGGTACCACCATCTTCGCTGGCACGCCTTCGGTCGATTCGACCTTGCCCGAGTCCGCAAATCCTTGGGCCTCAGTCTGGGTAGACCTCGACTCCACCGATTTCACGGGTTTACACTTGGCCGTCCTGACCCCCCTCTCCAGCTTGGCGTCCAGCATCGACTTTCGAAGTTTCTGCAAGCTCCTCTTGAGGTCCTTGCTGATATTATGCTTCGATGACGCAAAGTCGATGATGGCGTTCAGCTGTTCCGTCGCCACCTCGAAGGCCGAAAGCCCATCGCGTTTGCGGTTCATCGCCTCCACAAGCCATGGGCCGTCAATAACCCCTACCGGCGTTTTTCTAGCCGAGAGGAAGGTTGAGTGACCCACGCTGGCGCTGCGCACTGAGCTGCCGACTATTGCCTCTGGCCTCCTAGGCGGAGACCTGAACAACCCACCTCTTGCGAAGGGGTTGTCGCCTACACTACTACCACTAATTGAAGAATTGACTTGGTTTTCCATTTTGGTCCCACGAGTTGCTCGGGAAAAGAGGTCCACCACGCCAGAGCCCAGCATGACGCGGTAAGGGACAATTACTGTGGAGGGTGCCATGGGGTGACCATGGGGAGGGGTCGTCAAGCCCTTGGACAAAGTCCCTGCTGCCCCCGATCATTGATCATGTCGGTGATCTAGTTTGAGGTGGTTTCAGATGTATCGGGGTCTTCTTCGGAATGGTTAATGGGCAAGAATAGCGATTAAGTTGTCGATGGGGTTATATTGAATGAATTTTGGAAATAGTGCATCAATCGTGCGGTCTGTTTACGCTTTTCAAGGGAAAAGCTTCTCATTCCCACAAAACTTAACCAAATGGCACTTATGAATCACAGAGCGACAGATTATAATGTAAACAATTATGCTGAGTAATTACCTGTAATTTAAAGTTTATCTGAAAAGAATATAAGCGCGTAAAAACCGTGCTTATACTTTCTGGGACACCCTAATATAGTTTTAATTAGGAAAATCAGAAATATTTTTTTAAATTCCTTATACTCTTAACTCCTTTTGAAAATAGGGGAAAAGACGGCTTTGGCAGGTTTTGTTCTATTATTGGCAGGGGGTTTTTGTCGACCAAATTTTATGAAATTTGGCCACAATATTCTTTGATATGCAAAGAATGTTTAGGCAAAAATTTGAGCATAATCAGTCATAAAAAAAACCCTGACAATAATAGAACAAAACCTGCCAAAGCCGTCATTCCCCCTACTTCAATTTCTTGAATTTCCCATAGAATTTTGTTCAGAAGTTATTTCAGTCATTCCTTTGAGAATATCTTCTGGAAGCCCATCAGGAAATCCACCCGAAATTATTTAAAAAAATCATCAAAAAATGTCTACAGTGATTTAAACCAGGAATTCCTTTTCATATTTCTCCTAAAAATTTCTTCAACGACTCGTTCATACTTTTTTGGAAATTTTTGCCACATAAATCATAAATTTCATCGAAAATTCTCAATGAATTTATTCTATCAAGAAATAAGAAATCCTTCAGGACTTGCTTCAAGAAATCTCCTAAGAACTCCTTTGAATAATCCCATAAAAATTCCATCGGAGATTCCGTCTGGAAGAATATTCCGGAGCAATTCCTGGAGGGCTTTTTATGAAGTATATCTGGAACAACTGAAACATCATGGAGGGAACTAAAATTGAATAAGTTAGTATTTCCTAATGAAATTTGAAATTTTGCCGTCAAAGTCATTGTCTGCTCAAATTCCTGGAGGAACTTCCGGAAAAATTCCTGGAGGAACTTCCGGAGAAATTCCTTGAGGAATTTCCGGAGGAACTTCTGTAGGAACTTCCGGAGGAACTTCTGTAGGAACTTACGGAGGAACTTCTGTAGGAACTTCCGGAAGAACTTCTGTAGGAACTTCCGGAGGAACTTCTGTAGGAACTTCCGGAGGAACTTCTGTAGGAACTTCCGGAGGAACTTCCGGAGGAATTCCTGGAGGAACTTCCGGAGGAATTAATAATTCACCGATTGTCCCATGTTCCTTTACTACGACTGATGACGGAGCGGTTCTAGAGAACTTGTTCTATTTCTGCCGTCCGTTTGTCCTTGGAATCCATGTCCCAATGGAGCTTTTTGATAGCGTTCCTGTGCCCTTCCATTTAATCGTTTTGGCTAGCTTTGACGGCCCCGGTGAAGGGTAGAAATGCCTAATTTTGCATCTAGTCCATCTGAAAGAAATGTACTCCGAAATGACTGTTCCTCTGATGGTCAATATAATACTGACCGAGTTTGCGCGAATTCCTTCCTGAGTTCGTCGCGTGATCCTCCGTACCTCCTTTACGCCTTGTGATGCAAGCTGCTCCTGGAGATGATCATCGGCTAGCCTAATGACGTCCTGATTGCTGACAACGCACCTCCTCTGGTAAGGATTTGCAGAAATCACTCTAAATGGGGCACTGCACGGAAACATCTTTTTCTCTTTCGTTCCTCATAAATTTTGACGTTTACTGGCCTTATTGTTTTCTAATTTCTTTGCAGCGAGAAAGGGACAAAGCAGTGCGTGCAGTGCCCTATAGCTAACGGATAACGATAAAAGAAAGGCAAAAACTGTTCCGAATCATATCAAGCCATGATAACAAATTTATCAAACTTGTAATACAAGTGCGAAAAAACAGAATCGGATAGGCAGCCCTCACAGAGCATGAGCATGAGCATGAGCAGGATAACCGTACAATTCGTAGTTGCTACTCCGTGATTGACTAGAACTTGCGAAATGGCACAGGGAACCAATTGAATGGAGCTTGGGTTTTAGCTATCATTCTCAATGTGCAAATTTCGGAAATTCAATGCATTTTACTAAGTCAATTACGGCGCCGGCCACGTCCTTACGGTCATCAAGGGAAGGAAGGATTATTAGTTCAACTCTCGTTGCTACTAGAGACCGAGTATACCTCTGCATCTCCACGATAGTCTTAGGATAGGATATTGTGTTAGTATGAAGGGATATATTATCTGGATTCACTTTGGTAAGTGATGCGATCTATGGGATAGGAATATATGAATGAGAATTAGAAGTACTAGAGTAATGAGAAAGTATTAAAGTAAATTATAATGGGATTCATTTTTTACAATTAGAATTTGAATGCTATTGGATTCTAATACCACGCACACGTCTACCACACCATCGCTACCCGCACAACAACCTCACACATTCTTACTTGTATGAGGCCTGCACGAGCGTAGCGACCGTATATAGCATTCGTATGCGGGTACAAATGAATACCAATCTATTTTTACATTTTATTTACTGCTACTAAGTAACAGGCAGCTTTTTATAACAATTCTTTATTTAGAATCATACTTGCTAGCAATGAGAATTTGATTTGCAAAGAGATTGAGTTATATGATTAATGAAATTATCTAATTAGAAAGGGCCAGGGATCAAACCCTTAATCTCCTGCTTATGAGGCAGAAGCAGTGACACAAGGCCACCAAGCACCCCCGGATAGGCAGCCCTCACAGAGCAGTGATGAATTTTGTTTTGTTTTCGCTCATTTTGTGTTGGGAACCGCACAGCTGTGTAGAACAAGTTGAAATGCATGATCAGAACCAGTGGTCCCTGCGTGTGGATCTTTTAGAAAGAAATTTATCATAGGGTATACTGCCCATGATCGCATATTTGTAACATTTGCATTTTGGTTGATTTTGTAAAACGTTTGTCGATCCTCACCACATACTCCATCATTTCCAGCTTACCACAAATAAGCAAGATAGTAAAGCCTCTTTTACTGTTGTGGGATTAGATGCAGTAAATTAAGCTTTCTGATCGATTCACAGGCCTTGTACAAAAGGGACAAAAATGCAAGTGTTACAAATATGCGATCATGGGCAGTATAGGCCTTCGAATCAGTGCTTTTTCATGACAGCTAGCGAAACGGTATGTTACATATCGTACATGTGTACAGAACTGATGGGTCAGAGATATTTTCGTTCTCTGTTGAATTGAAGTCGTGTGTCTGGTTAAAAAACGCTACGGGTTCGCTAATCCGGATTATTGTTTTGTCCTGAAGCTTATTCATACGAAGCAGTCGATTGACTTGTTTTTGGTTTCGGACCTCAAAATCACAGGAGGTTTATAGATTGTCCTGGAAAGCACCGAATATGGGGCCTCCTAGATCTTTCTACACAAATAATCGTAATAAAAATGGATCTTGCGGTAACGATTCGCTAGTGGCTTCCATTCTTAGGTACTGTAACTGCCCAGGAATAATTTCTGGTTCCATAAAATCCAACGTTCCGTCGGCTGCATACATCTCAACACCACAGTGGTAGGACGATGTATCGCCAGTAGCTGCGCACGCACACCACAGCCACCAACGTACAGCCACTCCACTGATACGACCACCAATCACCATGCACCGACAGTCGCACTCCTCGAAACCAGAGGGTATGTAATTAAGAGTGGCGGCACTGTCAGAATTGGAACAAAATTCATCTGTCATTCCTATACAAAATCGTGTTCCAAACGAGCAGGAGACCTGTCAAATGAGGCACATGTCGGCACTCTTAATTACATACACTCTGCTCGAAACCGCTGCCACCTATTCAGTTCTCAAAACGGATCAGGCACTTGTGTGCCGACACACACATACACAACTGGGGGCAGCAGGGACTATGTCCAAGGGCTTGACGACCCCTCCCCAGCTGCCTGCAAGTCAGGGGGTTCTGCCTAGGATGTGGTGGGGTTAACAGGGGGCTCTGTTAATTCCCTCCCAAAAACCACAGGTATCCGCAAGCAGACCCTATCAAGCGACCGTGTGCCGCTTAAAGCACACAAGTAAGCCCCTAACCCCGAATCCCAAGGTGTCAGGCGACCCGTGCCGAGGGGATGAATGACCTGGGGGGTGAAATAATTAGCCATGTAGTTAACGTAGAGGTTCCACAGAGTAAGGGCTGCTTTTGCGGCAAGTGGGTGGCAGCGGGTGGTACCCGCACACCCCCAAGTGGTGCAAGTGCAAGGGAGATGAGGGTATTACTCTCATGGAGAATGGAGGTAATTTCCACACGGAGTGAGTTCTCGAATGTAAGGGTGAGCACACAAGTAAGTCTCACATGGTAAGGATGGTTGATCGAATGGCTGCTTAGGCAGTGGGTGGTACCCACACACCCGCACTGAGGGTCCCTGCTTAACAGAGAAGTGAGCGGACTGCTTCGGCAGTAGAATGAGTGGTCTACCCACGCCGGGGGGATTGTTGTCATGGTAAGGTGCTAAGCAACCAGGGTACCAGCCATGTACACATCCTCTCTGGATGGGTGGACAAGTAGGGTTCTCTAGTGCAGGACTAGAGAACCACTACATTGAGTGAGGTCAACCTGGACAGCGAGGCACCAGACTGGGGTATCTCCTGTAAGATACCTTTACCTCCTGACTGGTGCTGAGGAACCGCTGCCTGGGTTGATGGGTGATTGGTCTGCCTCGTAGCCGAGGTAAGACTGGCATAGGATTCACTGCCCTAGAGTCGCCTCCAGCTTGGCAAACAGGTGGTGCTACCCTGTTGCAGGACGGAGTGGATACCACCCTGAATGAGGACTGTCTGTGTTGTGAGAAATCAGCATGAAGTGCCTCCTGCAAGATACCTGTTATCCCCTTGCTGTTATTCCCGTAGCACAGGCAGGTGAGTGTTGGGGCACATTTGGTGCCAGTGTGTCGTTGTGCACAGGTGGTGCATGGGACGTTAAGGAGAGTTGAGGCGTCAAGGAGAGAGCGCAATGCTCAAATAGTCGCATCCCGGATGTATTGCTTAATTGCGGGCCCGGGGTGTGACTGGAGAAGAAGGAGTTGATTTTAGTGGGTCGGGAGTAGTGACCTCAACCCCACACTACCTGGGTTCGCCTCCCCAGGTGTCTGATAGCAGATTCCCGTTACCTCCTATAAAAAAAGCACACACATACACAGCTGGATACGCTTCAACCACCATATTTGGCGCAATGAATTCGCCAGGAGCAATGCCGAAATCCGATGCGCTTTTGGCATCCCCTCCTGCGTTCCAAAGCACCACGCTCACGGTTGCTATCGTCAAACGGCACGCTCCACCACTCGCTCCGCTCCACCAACGCTCAATATGATTAGGTAGCAAACAACTGAGCATCAAAACCACGCCCCTTTGCTGGATCTTGGTATTCATATGCCGTCTTGAATTAAAATTAAAATGTGAAAATGAATTAATGATGTGTTATATGGTGGACTTCTAGTGCGAAGGCTTTTATACAACTCTGTCTCGTACCTGCTCTCGTATGTTTAATACATTCTGGTAAACAAAAGCCTTTTATTTTAGACAAATGATAATATTGGATTGAAAAAAAAACATTCATGTGCTGTTTCTCTGATCGGAATACCAGCATGATTAGAAGTTCATTTCAAGAAATAAATCCAATCTAACAAAATGTCATAAACCGATTGTGATATCCAAATGTTGTACAGTTTTCCTAATGAATTGCTATCTGTGTTCTTCCCACGGAACAGAATATAACATTGCAATTTCGTCCAGTTCATAGCCTAAGGCGATATATTCGATGAGTTTGGATACTAATGGAATCGGTGTCTCTGTAAGTATCATTCGACCAGACCAGTCAAAAGAAGCTGGTAACATATATCTTCATCAGTATGGATCCAAAAAGTACGCACCAGCAGTCAAGTGTTAAGAAACTCAAATGTGCAAATCTTTTATTCATGAAAATGGATAACTCTATAAAACTGGGCAACAATCATCTGAAGCAAGATGAATAAATCTAAATATTAATGAGTTTGGTCACTAGGTGTGGCGATAGTGACAGAAGGATACGGTGACGAATGAAAAAGGAAAGGGCTGTTTCTTTTCCAGACGGACTTGTTTCGGCAAAAGATCGATGTTTCATTGAATTATTTATCAATGGTGTTAAATTGGCGATGAAATTCGCAACTTTCTTCCCAGCGACGACGATAGTCATCGAGATGTGAATCCTGTTGCAAGGTAAAGATAGAGCAAACAAGCGGTGATAAATTTCTCCACAGCCCCTGAAGTAACAAAAGAAGGGAGCCCGGAAAATCTCCGCTTGGGGAATGCTAACCGTTATGCTCCAGTAGCTGGGTTCCGCTTCTGTTCCATCCCAGCAGCTCCGTCTTCTTTCGGAACAAGTTTATAATTAATGTCTGTTCGATTCTGCCTCATTTTCGAACATACTATTTCGCCGCTGGCTGACTGCCATCCTGGGGTTGGTATCGTTCACACCGTTATAACTAGCGTTCGATCCACTGGGAGGAGGTTGGGTCGGTTCGGTACCTATCTATTCCGAAAATTTTACTCTGGTGAACGGTACCGGAAGGCAAATGTACGCTCAGCACAAGAGTGAAGGGATAAGAAAGTCAGTTGAAATAAGCTCAATATACGTTAATGCAATTTTCTTTCATTATAAAGTAATAAATTATTCATGGTTGTTGCTCTTGTTAAATAATATTCATAGGATAAGAACTCACAAACCAAACTGATCATTTTCATGATGTCAACTCAACAAAAAGTAAATTTCTGGAAGGCGAATTGCACGACAAGCCAAGTGGTTCGATGGCTAACATTTCTGCCTCACAAAAACAATATAAAACATTTTACTTCATCGGGCATAGAGCCTTAATGGAGTCTGGCTGAAAAAAACTTTTTTTGTCTTCCCCCATTTCTGAGCCTACTCAAGTAGGCACGAAGCCCTTTCAAGAAGCAAGGAATCGGCAATGTCTGAGAAATAACTGCAAAGTAGACGTGGGACTTAACCATTTCCTTCCCACATCTTTTTTCAAAGATTTCAAAAGAAAGGAATCATATTTGGGTAAATGCTAGAGCATTTTCGTTATTTGAATGAAAAAAAAAGATTTTATTGTGAATCAACAGTTTCTTGAATGTGTTCAATAGTTTCATTATTTTTACACAAAATTGATAATACAGGTCGGACTCGATTATTCGGAATTTTAGACTCGATTACCCGGAGTATTTTTTTTCTTCAATTTTTTATTAATTCTAACTTTTTATTTTCAATAATATAATATACACTATGATTATTTTAACAATAGGACGTATGTAGGTTGTGGGAGGGTGTTGAAAAGGGGGTCGTTATGTATATTGAAATTTAACTATAGGCTTGTATATCAACTTCATGAATTCAAATGATTATATTACTGTTATATTCATACTAAATAGGATTATATAAAGAAATATGAACGTAGTTTGTATTGGAGGGACTGAAATAGGGGTGTTCTACATATTTATTTTATTTCCAATGACCAATTATTTTCTTCAGAACATGTTCACAAACTTCTCGCTTCAAGAACTTTTCCGTGGAAGTCCGTTTCCTGTTTTCCTTTCATGCAATTACTTGGTTGATTGTCAATTTAGCTATTGCATTTGAGACAAAACAGTCACTCATTCGACAGATGAAAACGTAACCTCGCCACCATAGGACGATGTGTTTGGATGCACAACATGGGTTGCAGAGTTTTCGGGTTCTAGTTTTCGCCGTTGAAATCACTCAGTTCTGGGGGAGCCTCTATATTGTTTCCTATTGAGAAATGGATAAATCGGACAATTGACTCAAAAGTTTCATAGCTTTTTGTTGAAAATTGACTAGATCAAACTTTGGGTTCAGAAATAATGGCCAAAATACTATTTTTTGTACAAGTTCGATTCTAATGGGAATACATACTGTCTCATCATTTCATATTGAAAATTGGCTGGATCGTACTATGGACTCAAAAGTTATGGCAAAAATACTATTTCCTATTATACACCAGAAAGTCACCGATACCGTTAGGCGGATTAATCAGGGTTTTTCCAAAATAATTTCTGACTACACCACTGCAAATACAATAAAACTTAAGTTTTTCGTCATTTTACTGCAGATTTGATATGTTTTTTTTTAGAGATTCGAAAATATAATGAACTTCTTCCAAAAAATTCTAAATGTTTTTCCAAAATATTCATTGATTTTGCTCTTTGCTCTTTGGTAATCCAAATGAAAATTGTTTTGAATTTCAGCAAGAGATTCTTTGGAATTTTGATTTGAATTTGTTACAGGAAAATGTTCGGAATATTCGCGGATAATTCCTGTTGAGTTACTGTTGAATATTTTTCGAAATTTACTCAGAAAATTCTTTATAATTGTAGAAGGGTGCGGCTAGTAGAATGAGTGTTTTAACGTTAACTTGCTTAGTATAGAAAAAATGAGACGTATAGTTCGGCATGGCCATCGTTAAAACAGAAAATTCTTCAGAATATCCGCGGGAGACTCTTTGTAGTTTAAATAGGGAATTCTCTGAAATTTGAATGGAAAGTTCTTAAGAATTACCGCGCAAAGATGTTCAAAATGCAGATTCCAATAATAAAATCTTTGGATATCAACGGAAAAATGCTCGGAGTTTTTAAGGAATTTCGTTGGATTTCCAAGGAATTGCAGCAGTCGTTTGATAACTGCAAGTCATTTAACTTTTTTTGCAGTTTTGCAGTTATCGGACCGTTGATTGTTGGGGCCCTCCTTAGCCGTGCGGTAAGACGCGCGGCTACAAAGCAAGACCATGCTGAGGGTGGCTGGGTTCGATTCCCGCTGCCGGTCTAGGCAATTTTCGGATTGGAAATTGTCTCGACTTCCCTGGGCATAAAGGTATCATCGTGTTAGCCTCATGATATACGAATGCAGAAATGGTAACTTGGCTTAGAAACCTCGCAGTTAATAACTGTGGAAGTGCTTAATGAACACTAAGCTGCGAGGCGGCAATGTCCCAGTGGGGGATGTAATGCCAACGAAGAAGAGGACCGTTGAACTTCAGAAGGATGTCAAACAAAGTCGATGATAGCTGCAGATTGTATGACATTTGCCAGAAAACCATTTGCCAGAATCAATTTGCCAGAATGGTTTTTGCCAGAAACCCATTTGCCAGAATGGACCATATGCCAGAAAGCCATTCCCCAGAATAGACCATTTGCCAGAATGTAATTTGCCAGAATGCACCATTCCCCAGAAATAGTGAAACTGGAAATTCCAATTGTTATTGATGGCTAAAGAATAGAAACAAATTATATAAAGAAGGTAATTTTGCATAACGTGGATTTGGCATTATTTATTAATAAAGGGATTTGCGGTATAATTAATTTTCATAAAAGGGATTATTCAACATATTGAACAATTTTCAGAAAGGTGGATACTATTTATCAAAAAAAAAACATATTTGTCTAATACAAACAAACTGTTAACGAATGGATATCATATTTCTTCGTCTCATTCCAGACGCAGACTTCATTTCAAAAAATAAATCATATCTACAATTGGATAATATCATTTTAAGTCATACAAGACGCCACCCGAGCAGCACACAAGTTGCACATAGATCGCAGAAACTTATATGTGACCAGATTCAGTCACAATTAAGTTGCTGCAACCAGTTTCACTCGACTTGTGCTGCTTGGGCATTTAATTTCATTGAAGAAGTTATATCTACAAGTCTAAGCAAAATGTCTAAAAAAAGAAATCATATCCACAATTGACATATTTAACAACGGACATGGGCAACCACCTACGTTTAAAGAAGGGATAACATCTTCTTCTTTTTCATTGGCATTACATCCCCCACTGGGACGTAGCCGCCTCGTTGCATATTGTTCATTCAGCACTTCCACAGTTATTAACCGTGAGGTTTCTAAGTCAAGTTACCATTGTTGCATTCGTATAACATGAGGCTAACACGATGATACTATTATGCCTCGGGGAAGTCAAGACAATTTCCAAACCGAAAATTGCCTAGACTGGCACCGGGAATCGAACCCAGTCACTCTCAGCATGGTCTTGCTTTATAGCCGCGCATCTTATCGCTAGGCTAAGGAGGACACCGAGATAACATCTATCCTTGCCTTAATCGGAGCAAGCACCTTTTGTTTAAGAAATGTATCATATCCACCAATCACCATTGCTTCATTTCAGACAAACGCAAATTTTTGCAATATTTGCAAAGAAGGGATCACATCCACCCTTGCTTTAATTCGGACAAGCGTCTACTTTTAAAGAAGGAATCACATCCACCATTGCTTCATTTGTGGCAAACGCCTACTTCTAAAGAAGCGACCATATCCACCATTGCCTTAGTCCGAGCAAGCGCCTTCATTTAAAGAATGAATTAGATGCACAATTACCCTTATCCGGAAAAGCGCCTTCTTTTGAAGAAGGTATCATTTCGACCATTGCCTTAATCTTGGCAAACACCTATTTTTAAAGAAGGGTTCACATCCACCATTGCCTTAATCCGGGCAAGCACCTACTTTCAAAGAAGGAATCATATGCACCATTGTTTTAATCCTAGCAAACGCTTATTTTTAAAGAAGGGTTCACATCAACCATTGCCTTAATCCGGGCAAGCGCCTAATTTCAAAGAAGTTATCACATTCACCATTGCCTTTATTCGGACAAGCGCCTTCTTTTGAAGAAGGGATCATATCCATCATTGTTTTAATCCTGACAATCGCCTATTTTTAAAGAAGGGTTCACATCCACCGTTTCCTTTAATCCTAGCAAGCGCATGCTTTTAAATAAGGGATCACATCCACCATTGTCTTAATCCGGCAAGCGCCTAGTTTTAAAGAGGGGATCCCATCCACCATTGCTTCAATCCGGGCAAGCGCCAATTTTAAAGAAAGAGTCACATCCACTATTGCCTTAATCCGGGCAAACACCGATTTGAAAGAAAGGATCACATCCGCCATTTTTGCCTTAATCCAGGCAAGCTGCTATACTCGGCTTATGTATGCATATGTCTTATATACAGATTAGGTATTTTCAATTCTATTATCGACAACAACAAAGCAAAATTATAAAAAATGTCCCTTATGCCAAATGACCCTCTATTTTAACGCTGTTCATAGTTATGCCAAAAGTTCATGGCGTTAAGAATCATTGCGCATACTGGGCCAACGCATGCATGGCAAATAGGTGATGATCAATTCTGGGGAATGGTCCGTTCTGGGGAATGATACATTCTTGCGAATGGCTTTCTGGGGAATAGTCCATTCTGGCATACGACTTTCTGGGGAATAGTCCATTCTGGCATATTGATTCTGGCAAAAGGTCTTCTGGCAAATGACTTTCTGGCGAATGTCATACAACCTAGCTGCATTGTGCTGCACAATCAGGTGCACTTCTATTGCATCTGACGTCGACTGACAACCATTTGATGTCTAGAATGCATTGCTGTTATCGAATGGCATTTGCTTACTGAAACGTTAACATGTTGCAGTTATTTAACGACTAGTGTATTGTCCATAAGAAATTCTTGGGAAATTCCATAGGCTGAAAGCAAAATACGTCCGAACTAGTAATTTGACCAAAAAAGTTGTTTTTCCTAGCAGGTCGTTTGGTCGAAATGGTCATTTGGTCGAAATGGTCATTTGGCCGAATAGGTCATCCGCCCGAAATGCCGTTTCGCCGAAATGGTCGTTTGACTGAATGGGTAATTTAACCGAAAATGTTGTTTGGCCCAACGAGTCACATGATCATCACGAAATTTCGCAACCTCTCTACTTTGTAAGCTGATTCAAGCCATAAAACATCTAACCAAATCCCATTAAACCGAATTGAACGTATATCCAAAACTGCTATTAGGTCGAAAATGGTTTGTCCGCAAATTTTGATTGGCCGAAAACGACATATAAAAAAACGACATAAACGACATAAAGCGACATTCGACCCGAACTGGTAGTTTGCTTGAAAAAAGCGTTAAACCGAATAATTCATTTTTGACCGAAAATGCCTTTTGGTAGGAATGGTGATTTGGCAGAAATAGCCAATTGGCCCGAAAATGTCTTTTCTGCAAAACAACCCATCCGACCAAACGCCATTTTCTGTCAAACGGCTAAACGATTTCTTACAAAATTTAATTCTTACCAAACTGCATTTTTGGTCAAAATCATTCGGTCAAACGACTTTTTCGGCCGAACGGCATTTTTAGTCGAATGCTCCTTTCGGCTGTATGTTGCTTTCGGCCAAACTACATTTTCGTTCAAACAATTTCCGACCTGATATCAGGTATAAACGTTCAGTTCGGCTTGACTAAATGGAAATTGGTTAGAAAACTTTGGCTTAGTATCGGCTTAAAAATAGAAAGGTTACGGAATTGTGTTCAATTGTCATTTGACAATTTCATCAATCGAGTGGCCATTTTTTACTATATCTAGGAACTTTTTTCAAATGGACAAATAATTGATTCTGACCTTGATTTATGGAATAATGATTCAAATTATGTTGGTCAACTCATGCACCCAACAGAAATAATAGATTGCGACCTATCTGGTAGCAAACGTTAGTTGAACGAAATATGCTGCATAGAGAAAGTATGAATCGAGGTCAAATACAGTTACGCCTATTTGAAAAAAGTTCCTAGATATTATTTATTCAGTGATTGACATTATGCCAAATGCCGTATGCCAAACAACATTTTCGGCCAAATGGCCAAAAGACATTTTTGTCTAATGACTTCTATGGCCAAACGATCATTTGACCGAAATTGTTAACGAACGAACGAACGAAATTGTTGACGACTTGTTAAGGAAAACGGCTTTTTCAGGCAAACTACCAGTTCGGCCGTCTGGTGCTTTCGGCCAATCGAATTTCCCAAGAATTTTTTATGGACAAAGTAAAGATTTTTTTGTAGAAATTCAAAGAAAGTCCTTAAACAAGTTCGAGCAATTTTCCGTTGAGTTTCCCAAAGTTTTATTTATTGAAATTTACATTTTGAGCAATCTTTCGCGGAAGCTTTGAAGAATTTTTGAAAATTCCAGGGAGTCTCCCGCGAAGAATTTTCTGTTTCAACGTTGGCTATGCCAAACTAGTCATCTTAATTAATATATATTGAGAAAATCAACGTTAAAGCATCTTCCAATTCAGAATATTTTCTGTAGAAATTTGGAACAACTTCTGATGACTTCAGCAACAATATCCTGATGAGATTCTCATGTAAAATCCAAAGAATTTTTGGTTGAAATTCCAAACAATTTCCGTTGGAAAATCCAAAAAGCTCCACTTGGTAATTCCAAAGAATTCTCGAAACTTAAAAAACAAATTTCAAAACTTTACGCGAGTTTTTCTTAGTTTCTACGGATAGTTTTTTTGAAATTTCAATAAGAAATTGTATTAAATTTTCAAGATAGTCATTGGTATTTTTACGAAAAATTATCTGGTGTTTCAACGAGATGTTGTAGGGATCAATCTGGAAATGTTACGGACTTCTTCAAATTTGAATCGGCGTGGAAAATAATAGATTAGCGGCGTGACAAATTTAAAACGGCGGCGCGCCGGTGCGAAAATGTCGACGGCGGCTTGGCGCAGCGACACACACCTCTACTTACTACCAAATTTAAAAAAGGATCCCACAATTATTCCAACTTTGTGCACTGTTCACGAAAAATCAAACCCAAAAGAATATAAGATAACAAATGGAGATAAATACGCGTCTTTCAAAAAAAATATGGTGGAAGTAAATAGGAGAAATATTTGTAGAAAAGAATTAATAATGTAAAATTATTTTGTGATCCATAGAAGTGATGAACCATTGATTATTAATTTCGCCATGAAAAAAGTTATGAAAAGTTATGAAAAAATCAAACATACGCAAATTTATTTTAAAAACTGTTTGCTGTAGTCGTGTAGAAACAAGTATCAAAATGTTAAGAAAATTATTTTGAGCTTTTTAGTGGAATGTCTTCACTTGTCATAAGACGAGTTTGTTATTATTTATTATTTATTCAGACTAAGGCCGAAGTGGCCTGTGCGGTATATAAGAGTCTCCTCCATTCGGCTCGGTCCATGGCTACACGTCGCCAACCACGCAGTCTACGGAGGGTCCGCAAGTCATCTTCCACCTGATCGATCCACCTTGCCCGCTGCGCACCTCGCCTTCTTGTGCCCGTCGGATCGTTGTCGAGAACCATTTTCACCGGGTTACTGTCCGACATTCTGGCTACGTGCCCGGCCCATCGCAGTCGTTCGATTTTTCGCGGTGTGAACGATGGATGGTTCTCCCAACAGCTGATGCAATTCGTGGTTCATTCGCCTCCTCCACGTACCGTCCGCCATCTGCACCCCACCATAGATGGTACGCAGCACTTTCCTTTCGAAAACTCCAAGTGCGCGTTGGTCCTCCACGAGCATCGTCCAGGTCTCGTGTCCGTAGAGGACTACCGGTCTAATGAGCGTTTTGTAGATTGTCAGTTTGGTACGGCGGCGAACTCTATTCGATCGGAGCGTCTTGCGGAGTCCAAAGTACGTACGATTTCCAGCCACTATGCGTCTCCGAATTTCTCTGCTGGTGTCATTTTCGGCAGTCACCAGTGAGCCCAAGTACACAAATTCTTCTACCACCTCGATTTCGTCACCACCGATGCAAACTCGCGGTGGGTGGCTCACATTGTCTTCTCTTGAACCTCTTCCTATCATGTACTTCGTCTTCGACGTGTTGATGACTAGTCCGATCCGCTTAGCTTCCCTCTTCAGTCTGATGAAGGCTTCCTCCATCTTCTCAAAGTTACGTGCCATAATATCTATGTCGTCGGCGAAACCAAATAGCTGGACGGACTTATTGAAAATTGTACCACTCGTGTTAATCCCTGCTCTTCGTATTACCCCTTCCAAAGCGATGTTGAATAGCAAACACGAAAGACCATCACCTTGCCGTAACCCTCTGCGGGTTTCGAAGGGACTCGAGAATGCCCCTGAAACTCGAACTACGCACATCACCCGATCCATCGTCGCCTTGATCAACCGTATCAGTTTATCCGGAAAACCGTGTTCGTGCATTAGCTGCCATAGCTGGTCCCGATCGATTGTATCATATGCGGCTTTGAAGTCGATGAATAGATGATGTGTGGGCACGTTGTATTCGCGGCATTTCTGCAGTACTTGGTGAATGGCGAACACCTGGTCCGTGGTGGAGCGTTCGCCCATAAAACCCGCCTGGTACTGCCCCACGAACTCCCTTGCAGTTGGTGCTAGTCGACGGCATAAAATTTGGGAGAGTACCTTGTAGGCGGCGTTCAGCAATGTGATTGCGCGGTAGTTGCTACAATCCAGCTTATCGCCCTTTTTGTAGATGGGACACACGACACCTTCCATCCACTCCTGCGGCAAAACTTCCTCCTCCCAAATCTTGGTAATGACCCAGTGCAGCGCTCTAGCCAGTGCCTCACCACCGTGTTTAAATAGCTCTCCTGGTAGTTGGTCAACCCCAGGGGCTTTGTTGTTCTTCAACCGGCCAATCTCCTCCTGGATTTCCTGGAGATCCGGAGCCGGAAAGATTACGCGCGTTCTCCCAGGTCCATCACCATACCGCCATCTTCGTCTGCCACATCGCCATTCAGGTGTTCTTCGTAGTGCTGCCGCCACCTTTGGATCACCTCACGCTCGTTCGTAAGAAGGTTCCCGTTTATGTCCTTACACGTATCAGGCTGTGGCACGTGGCCCTTACGTGAACGGTTTAACTTCTCATAGAACTTTCGTGTGTTATTAGCGCGGTACAGTTGCTCCGTTTCTTCACGGTCTCGATCTTCCTGCTGGCGCTTTTTCTCCGGAAAATCGAGTTTTGTCTGTTCCGCGCCTGTTTATATCGTGCCTCGTTCGCCCTCGTGCGGTGTTGCAGCAATCTCGCCCATGCTGCATTCTTCTCTTCCACTAACTGCTCACATTCGCCGTCATACCAGTCGTTTCTCTGATCCGGGGGCACCGTGCCAAGTGCAGCGGTTGCGGTGCTACCAATGGCGGATCGAATATCTCTCCAGCCATCTTCAAGAGACGCTGCGCCTAGCTGCTCTTCCGTTGGGAGTGCCACTTCCAGCTGCTGCGCGTATTCTTGGGCTAGTCTACCGTCTCGTAGCCGCCCGATATTAAGCCGCGGCGTCCGACTTCGACGCGTGTTGTACACCGTCGAGAGTTTTGAGCGCAGGCATACTGCAACGAGGTAGTGGTCGGATTCAATATTCGCACTGCGGTAAGTGCGGACGTTCGTGATGTCGGAGAAGAATTTACCGTCGATTAGAACGTGGTCGATTTGGTTTTCCGTTTCTTGGTTAGGTGATTTCCATGTGGCTTTGTGGATATTTTTGCGGGGAAAGAAGGTGCTTCGGACTACCATTCCGCGGGAGGCTGCGAAGTTTATGCATCGTTGGCCGTTGTCATTCGATACGGTGTGCAGACTGCAGACTATCCGGTCCGATGACCGGTCTATACATTTCCTCCCTTCCTACCTGTGCGTTCATGTCACCGATGACGATTTTAACGTCCCGCAGTGGGCATCCATCGTATGTCTGCTCCAGCTGTGCGTAGAACGCTTCTTTCTCGTCGTCGGGTCTCCCTTTGTGTGGGTAGTGCACGTTGGTGATGCTATTGTTGAAGAAACGGCCTTTTATTCTCAGCTTGCACATCCTTGCGTTGATTGGCTGCCACCGAATCACACGTTGGCGCATCTTACACAGCACTATGAAGCCGGTTCCCACCTCGTTGATGGTGCCACAGCCTTGGTAGAAGGTTGCCGCTCGATGCCCGCTTTTCCACACTTTCTTTCCGGTCCAGCAAATCTCCTGCAGCGCCACGACGTCGAAGTTGCGGGGATGTAATTCATCGTAGATCATCCTGTCGCAACCTGCGAAACCTAGCGACTTGCAATTCCATGTTCCAAGCTTCCAATCGTGATCCTGTATTCGTCGCCTAGGTCTTTGCCGATTATATCGAGTCGCATTATCTCTTATATTGTTCGTAATGATTGGTTTTCTGGGCGGCTTATTGGGCCTGCGCAAACCTCCTGTCTCGTCGGAGGGCCGTCGTGTCAGGGCTGTTTAGCGTCCCACCTAACACCAGGACTTGGGCTTGTGCGCTTTGAGCGGCACACGGTCGCTTTGGTGGGGCCTACTTGCGGATACATGCAGCTTTTTATAGAGGTTTAACAGGTTTAACGACTTCGAGTCGAGTCGAGTCAAGTACGAGACACTGAAGACGACCTTACTGTTGAGGTCGAAATACGTTTCTGTCAAGGTACAATTAAGTGGTGGAATTAAATGGGATTGTACAAACTCGTCTTATGACAAGTGAAGTATCAAAAGATATTCGGAAGTCAATCATGCAGAAGTTTGAAAAGATTTATCACCGAAATCCGTTCATTCAGTCAAAATCGCCTGAATAAATAAATCATTATTGATCCAAGCACCTCTATGAATTGAAAAAAAAAACTATAACTCTCCCAAAGTTAACTTTTCAACATAGATAAACATCCAATTAGCATCAAGAGATTCCACCCCTCCTATATTTCGGACGATTTTTTTAATACCTAACATACCGCGCTTAAAAACGTGGAAGCATTTTTGCTACCACGGTGCCCCGGTAGACCGTTATTATAAAATAAAAATGTCCATCAAAACCAAGTACAGGGCTCGATTCCTTTGGTAATTCTGCACCTCTGGACCAATTTTTAAAAAAAATCCCTAGGAGGAATCTCGAGAAATCTTGATTTGAAGTTTTTAATTAAGAAATTTCAAAAGAATCTATATTTTAATTCAATAATATCCCCAAAATACCTTCAAAGTGGTCCAAGTTGTTTTAACCAGTTTGAATTTGTTGCCTTTATTACAATTATAATTTTTTACAACTGATTAAGCTCACCAAAATGACTTAGGTATGTTTTTTTGTATGGTTTAAAGCCGTCTATCTTCAAGAATGCTCTGTTCAAAACCATTCATGAATTCACGTGCAGGCTGCAGATTCTTTGTTGAATGCCATTCAGATTAAAGTTTTTTTTATTGTATTCACAAATGTATTCGAGCATCAGAAGTAAAGATTGGAGTATGGAAAAAATTGATGAAAAAACCAACAACTTAAATATTTAATCATTATTGATTTATTGGCATTTATCGGTGAGTACAACATCTAAAGCTCAAAGTAAGAGGGAGCGCAACAATGAAGAACAGTATGGATAGGTGTCACAAGCGAGCGACGAGTATGAAGCGAACAGAAATTGAAATTTTAGTAGAGGCCAGTTGTGAGAACAGCATTGTTGAAATCGCTGTTATTCTGCCTAACGTCCACCCAGGAACGGCTTGGGTAGTAGCATGGTGACTACTCTTACCAAGACAGCCAAGCCGTTACCAGTTAGCCAGATAGCCAGATAGCCAAGTTACCCAAGCCGATCCTGGGCGGACGTTAGGCAGACTAACAGCGATTACAACAATGCTGTTCTCACAACTGGCCCTCTACTAAAGTTTCAATTTCTGTTCGCTTCATACTCGTCGCTCGCTTGTGACACCTATCCATACTGTTCTTCATTGTTGCGCTCCCTCTTACTTTGAGCTTTAGATGTTGTACTCACCGATAAATGCCAATAAATCAATAATGATTGAGTCATGTACGGTGATCAAAAATCTTTCCCAACTTAAATATTAGTTTAAAGTAGTGTAGTTGTTTAGCATTATATAACAGGTTAGATCTTCGGCAGATGCTGTAACAATTGAATTGACGGAGCTTTATCATATTCTGAGATTTACCCGCAAAAGGATCATCGGACTGGTAATGACTCCAAAGATGGTGGTAAGGAAAAGCTACGAGTGAGCTCGGCATATAGAATAAGATCTCGAGAACCAAGGAAAACATCAGGAAAAATGCACAAGAGAAAAAAAAATTACAAGCTTTGTGCATATTCTTTTGGGTTTTCAGTTACGACGAAGAAATATTCAATTTTTGAACTTTTAAAAACACTTTAAAAAAGAATCAAAATGAACCTTTGCTTATCTCCGTCACTACACATCTAGTTCAGAATTGTTAATACGATTTTGAAGTTGCTCGAGAAGCACCATGTTGAGTAAATTTATGGATGAACCAAGTACAGATGAGGTATCAACAAATTGCATAGAGTTCACTAGAATCCCGATATTTCGGATAACGGCAATACTCTGCTTAAACATTAACAATTTTCTAATTAATATTTTAATCTGCAGTCGAAATACGAGCATGGTTTTGAGGAAGCAATTGATAGCTTTGCTAGCAGCTGGAAAAAGCCGCAGCTTCTATTCACGACAAAGTACCATATCTTGAACTATCATGTTTCTGAGTTCTGTAGAGGTACCGGAATAGGTTTTGACTTACATATCAAACATGCTTTTTTTAGTCCGTTCCTGCGAACTTTGACGAGATTTGGCAGCAAAGATCGGTTAATAAGTGCTGTGATCGAGTATAACAGCTTCTAACTACTATTATTCTACACGAGCTCTGGTCTTACTTCTCTCCATTATGATCATAAACACTAAATTAAAATAAATTTTTCCTTTCATTCTATTAAACATTGAAAGCAACACTTATACTAAACCCGAGCAAGTTAGCCATACAAAAACATACTTAAGTCAGTTTGGTAAGATAAGTCAGTTGTAAATATTTATAGTTCTAATAACGGCAAGGCGTGCTTAGGGCCATCTTTGGCGTTGTGCAAGAGAATGGTGTGTGGCGGCGAAGGTTGAAACAAGAGCTCGCCCAGCTCTACGGCGAACCCAGAAGGTAGCTAAAGCTGGAAGGGTACGATGGGCAGGGCATATTTCAAGAATGCCGGACAGCAACCCTGCAAAGCTGGTGGTTACTTCTGACTGGCAGGTTCAAGAAGAATTGAAAGACATCTATCTAGGTGGATTAATCAGGATTTTTGGTGATATTTTTGGATTCTTATATGGATTCTTTTGAAATTTCTTAACTAAAAACTTCAAATCAAGATTTCTCGAGATTCCTCCTAGGGATTTTTTAAAAAATTGGTCTGGAAGTGCAGAATTACCACAGGAATCGAGCCCTGTACTTGGTTTTGATGGACATTTTTATTTTATAATAACGGTCTTCCGGGGCACCGTGGCTACCCTTTCTCCCTGTTTGCAGTTAATGAAGCCTTTGATGGCAATTCTGTTTGAAATAGGAACTTTTCATGCGCTGATTAGTTTTCATCTCGACTCATTTTGTTGTTCAACCCATTTATTTTTTTTCTTCGTTTTGCCGCTCCATATAATTAGAATAAAATTTCATTTTTATGCGTTGTCTTTCGTTGAGGACATTCCCTTTGCTATGGCGTGAGCGAGAACTTTGCTCCGACGAGAATTCGCACCCTTTCGACCAGAGACGACGCACAAAATGGCTTCGAGCTTGCATTGCAACTCTTCTAATGAAAACTCGGAAAAGTGGAAGAGAAGACAGAAGCATGCTTCGTACATGTGCTATTAAGCATGTTTATGAGCATTTTTTTGCTCCACGCTTGAAAATTGTCATTGCCTTCCCAAAAGTCGTCGGTCGGGATGGAGTTTTCTGACTGCTATGCAGGGCGAAAAGTTCAATTCAAGTTTCATTTGGCATCCTTCTAATAAAAACAAACAAGTGGAATAAAAATAAACATGTATTCGACCCGTTCAAACTTTACTTTTTTATAAACATTTGGAAATATCAAAGTAACACAATTTTTTCTTCTTTTTTGGTTTTACAGACAAGAAGAATGTTGATACATTTTTGATTTCCACCCACGATGTGGACTGTATTATTTAAAAAACGTATTATTTAAAACTATCTCCGGAAAATCGAAGCTCACTGTTGCAGTATCATGCACCGCCAGATAGATTCTTATCATAAAAGTTAAAAGTTGTTTTTAGATATAAAAGTAATCTTTCTTAGTAAATTGCTCTAAATGTATTAGGCAAGTCCACGATTATGGATTTTTTGAAATTTTCTACAGAGCCCCACTAAAAACTCACTTTAGAATCCAATTATCTCTTCATTGTCTTAATATTTTGAATCATTTTGTATAATATCGATGAAGAAATCTGCGTGAACGAACGGCCATGCCAGAGAAGCATTTCATCCGCATGGAATAACACAACACACACATTTTGTTTTTGAGTTGATAATACAATTAATTCCGTGATGAATTGCAAATCACAAATATGAATCTGAATCACAAATATGTCAACACTTGTTACGAACAACAATATATGGCTTAATTTTGTTATAAATTCTCAATCCCGGATATAAGAAAATAAAATTCTATTATCGTCATAAAAAGATTATAACACAATGTGATAAAATAATGATAAATAGCAATACTTGTCTCCAGTTACCCTTTGCTCAGGATTGCCAATCCGGATTGCAAATTCGATTCTCGGTCCGGTCTAGGATGTTTTCGGGTGGGAAACATTCCCTGGGCATAGTCTATCCATTGTACTTGCCACACAAGATACATACTCATGCAATGGCGGGCATAGAAAGGTTTTCATTTATAAACTGAGGAAATGCTAATAGAATACTGAGTTGAAAATCAGGCCAAGTTTCAGTTGAAATGTAGAAATGTAGCTATAAAAGCAATACTTGTAACACAACTAGGGATAACTTTGTTCTTTTCAATAACATAAATTGTAATCATTTTAGCTATTTTCCGCACTTTTCATGTAACACAACGATTTATATTTTTGTTCAATTAAAAATAAATATGTAACGTTTTTGTTGAAATAAGAAAACTTTACAATGTTACATTTATTTTTTTTTGCTTCTTACGATACATGTCTTATAACAACCCATGTTATAAAAAATGTTGTAACAGAATAACAAGTTCTGATACAAATCTGTTACCATCTACTGGTCGGGGAGTAGTAATTGTCGTACAGTGCTGATATCAGACTTTAATACAGTAATATCCCGATTTTATCACCCCCTGGTAATTTTTGGGGTGATAAAATAGGGCATGTGACAAAATAGGAAAAAAAAACTTGGCGATTTTTCATCTAATTTTATAAATATGAATCAGTTTATGCCTTGGAAAGGCGAAATTCATGAACGGTAACCGTTATTTCTTGTTGAAAATGCTTACAGAATCCTTCACAGGTACTCAGAAGTCATTAATAATAAACCACCGGCGGTAAAAGTTATTTCATGAAAATCGTTGTTGTTTGCGGTATTATTTACGAAAATAAAAAGAACGACTAAAATTTTCTTTTTTTTTTTGGGTGGCAACATCGGGTCGAAAACGTGATAAAATCGGGGGTAGACAAAATCGGGTCAACACTGTATATATTAAAGTTGATTGTTTAGCAAAAGTAAACAAATGATCTGCCATTGCTTCACATTTGTGGGTGTTATAGTTCTCCCTATTGGTCGGGGTTCAGCCAAATCGCACCAAGCGCCAATGAAAAATTACCCATTTTCTTGCACAACTTTTTGTAGATCTGATGACCTGAACTCAAGAACATTTCGGATGGCCTTCAGTGTATTGAAATGCAGAAAGATCGGTATAACGTTTCTTGGCTGGTATTTATCCAAAGATCTGTTGGGAAGGGTTTTGATAGCTACCGAAAACATTTTGGAAGCCGTTGTTGCGTAGGTCTTACGAGCCGATCTTCAGAACATTTCGCGCATTATAGAATGTCACTATGGGGCTCACGGTAGACGACCGGCTGCGAGACGTGATCGTTTATGTTGGTTATGTATAGGTCGAGGGTTGCGTGGACACCGGGCCGACTCAGCCGAGTGGGGGAATCCGGGCTCAAGATCGTGTAGTGGCCGTCCTCCATGTCGTTGCTCCAGATGGTGCAGTTTCGATTTGTTAAGAAAATTATTTTGAGCTTTTTAGTGGTCGAGTCAAGTACGAGACACTGAAGACGGCCTTACTGTTGAGGTCGAAATACGTATCTGTCAAGATACAATTAAGTAGTGGAATTTCAATGTGATTGTACAAACTCGTCTTATGACAGTTTCGATTGCCGCGACTGTTGCCCCAGGCTTGATGTTTGGCATTCAGGTCGCCGGCAATGATGTACTAGCCTTGTCTCCGCGTTAGCTTGACGATGTTCCTCCGAAGGGCGGCCGATGATCCATCGCCGGCTTTAGCTTGAGTTGGGCAGTATGCTGCGATGAGCGTGATTGTGCCGACGGAAGTAGTCACTTCGACACCGATGGCCTCGATGATGTTCAGCTGGAAGCTTGGCAGCAGACGGCAGGATTGAAATCGCTTCACGGGGAGCCGTGATGGCCGGATAGTTCACCTCGTTGACTACAGGAACACGGTTCTTCTTCGGAAGGTTCCTGGTGAAAGCCTTCTTCCAGATTTCCAGGAACTCGGCTCGCTTTGGGCAGCCCTTTGTGATGGCCCGATGTTTGTCGCCCGAAGTTGAAGCAGTTGGTGCACTGCGTAACGTCGCGGTGCACTGGGCGATATCGCTCCCAGTCAACGACGGTATGGTTGATTATCTCAACCAGCTTCAGGTCCTTGAAGGTGGTGGAGCCATGCTCCAGGTGGACCAGATAAAGCTGGTCGCGATACCTTCTCGTCTTGTCTTGCAATTTTGTGCACCGCGGCTGGCTTGAGTCCGCTGCCTTCCAACTCCTAGATGAGCTCATTTTCCTGCATGTCATGGAGCCCTCGCAGCAAAGCCTTCGGAGAAACCTCGAGGAACTCCACGACTGACTTGTGATGGTCCGTGTTGGTGGGCATCACCTTAACGCCTTCACTGCATAGCCGGAATGTGCAGTTTAGGCCTTTCGCGATCAATTCCCGGAGCTTTGGTCACAGTTCCGGCGGGTCGCCTCTGATAAAAACCGGCGGGCATCTCTCCTTCCGCACTGGTTGAGTTTGAGGCTGCTGCGACTGCTGCTTCATGCGCTTCTTCGGCGGATTGCTCTGCAAAAGCTGCTTGGAGCGGTTACCCGCGCCTCCAAGAGCAGTGCGCTTAGGCACTTTTCCCGTGACCGAATCAGTCACCGAGTCTCCCATGACGGGTCCGGGAGAAAATAACGCCAACGCGACGAAGCGAAAACGAACAAGAATAAAAAAAAAACTTGGAAAAAATGCGCGAGCAAAAAACACGTCCGTACGTGCTGCTTTCTCGAACTGGGATGAGCGTGTCTGCTCGAATGCAAGCTTCACCCACCAGGTTAGGTTTTTGTTTTGTTTTGTTTCGTTGGCGTTGCCATCGTAATGGGTGGAGCTCATTTAGGTTTCAATTGACACATGGCAAACCATGTATATAAACAGTCCACATCGGACACTAAATTTAAATGTTGTATTTGACTATCAACGAATAAACATCAAGAGGAAAAGCGAAACCGGAGTTTCATTCTACTACCAGAAGCACCATACCGACCCAGTTTCCACTGCGCCGCTGCCAGAGAGCCGATCGCTGCTGCTGATCCGCTGCCATACAGTCCACCCGTTCTGCCGCTCATCGGAGCAGCGTCGGAGGAAGCAAACAGTCAAAAATTGTCCTCTCGATACGATCCACATTAGACCCCACCAGTGGTAATCTAATGTGGACATCTTTTGGACTGCACACGGACAATCTGTTGCTTTCCTTAGTCAAGATCCCCACTGCTGGAGCCTCAACAAAAGATAACATTGTGTCCCAGCGAGCCGATCCCCTATAAGATCCTTCCGGTAATCTTTTGTGGATATCGCCTTGCACATGGATTACATGTTGTTATCTGGCCTGTTGAGTTTAGAGAGTAGCAAAAAATTAACTGCACCCCCGGAAGGAATGGTCCGTTTTCCGTTCCCATTTGTGACGTTGTGCACCGCACAAGACCTGAATATTTTAGATGAACTGTAATGTCACATGAATGAACACCTAAAATTGATTACTTGTATGTCTACAGTTTTTTGTGATATTTTCCCTCCTTTCTTTCTCTTTGATGAAAGTCCGAGGTCTTAAAATTTGGTCAACCCTTTACTGAGAACGAGCACTTTGAAGGAGGTGACTGACGTCCCGGCCTTTTAAGGGTTAATATCAGGTGTCCGTGTGCCGTAGACGTGTTTTGAGTGCAGTGAAAACAGTGAGCAACACATCACCCCCACATTTTCTAGCAGAAGCTAGTCCCGCGAAGCCATTTGGCTTCCACACCTTAAGGTCACTCCTGACGGAATCCAAGATTAAAAGTGCTCGCGTTTTCGGGGGCACACCACTCGATACGGAAGCAACGCACAACTGTCATTTTTATTATTTCACGCATGCTGCGACGCAGCAAAGCTAAATCAACAAAAATGACAGTTGTGCGCCGCCTCTGAATCGAGTGATGTGCCCCTGAAAACGCGAGCACTTTGGAACTTGGATTCCGTCAGGAGTAACCTTAAGGTAAAAGATCGTGGATTCTCAAGCGAGGACCTTTATCTCTGGTCATAGGCTCTAACCGTAAAGGAGATTTCCTGTCTCGGGCATCCAAGGTGGCTAAGGTGTGACACAAATTCCATCACCTAGTCCTAGTCCCCGGAGGGATTCGAACTGGATTTTGCACCCCATCCATCGTTGCTTTCATCAATCTTGTAAGTTCCCCGAAAAAGTTGTTTTCGTCCATGATTTGATATTTATATTATATTCGTCCATGATATTTATATTTTTATATGTCTATGTATACTATCATATACTACCTTGAAAACAGTCTGTGCAGACAACTAGCCAGCTTTTTCAAACCTATCATGATGAGTTCACTTTGGAAAAAGACATTGAACAACATGTTTGGACGTCAGCTGCCTTCGGTTTTGTAACTAAATTCAGTTTATTAGCTCAGAAATTGCAATGGCGCATATTAGCTGACTGGTGCATTTTAAACCAAGTTCCTCTATTTCAAATAATTAATTTCTTTGGAAAATTAATAGAACCTAATGTGTTACACACTAATATGTTGCAATTGCATCGAGGACACTCTTTACAGCAGTTAGAAAGTATGTTTGGAGCAAGAAAAAGTTGTTTTTTTTTTCTTTCTGAAAAAACTCTCGGTTCGATGGGCTGTGAACATCATCAGTAATATGGTCGTATGCTAGCGCATTTATGTACGTGGTCCTCATGACGGAAACTTTGGGCGCATTCAGTGTGCAGTTCGCTGTGAGCTCTGTGTTTCGTATAGTTGTAAAAGTTTAATTAACAAAAACAGCAGAAAATCACATGGCAGATCGAGAAGGACATGTACGTTTTTGCCAAAGTTTTTTTTTTCAAAGGCAACAAACTTTTACTGAAGGTTCAGGTTTAAAGTAAATTTTTGATTTAAATCTGTTGGAGTAAGCATGGCAGTCGGCGACCCAAACACTATAATCAACAGTATGACTTTTAACATCCCTAGAAACCAAAGAAGTCCATGCCAACTAATATGGTCTAATAAAAGTAGCGTTATTAATAACGATTAACAACTTGGTAGAATATCCAAAAACGCACTGCACGGAAGAGCTTAATCTCTATCTCACTGCATAGAAAATAGGAAAAAAAGGCCACAAACTGTCAAAATTGACAGTTACTAGCCATGTTGTTTTCTAACTTTACAAAGAACGAGAACGATAAAGATTCGTTCCTACAGTACCCTACATTCGCGATTGATTTGAATTCAAGTGTAAAGCATTTGGCAACAAGTATGGGTTAGTAAGAGCTCAGCGTTCAAGAAGTAAACAGTATCAACACCTAGTGGAGATAGGCAATCCGGCGATGACCAGATGCAGCAGATCATTGGGCAGAAGCAGCAGATGGCTTAGCCGAACGCAAGATTGGTGATTATCATGGAGCGTTGCGACATTCAACCAGACTCCGAATCTGGTCGTTTGTCAAACAAAAGGAGTTTTCAACATTCAAGAGTTTTGCTATGATTTGGATAATGGATTAGCTTTTGACCAGCGATATCAATAATACAAGAATCTTTAACTGAAGGACGGTGCGAAATTGAATGACGCAGCGATTACTCCTAATAAGCCTCAGCGTTAATTGTGAAGATTTTGAGCTGAACTGACACAGACAAATAATGCAAATTTTCTTTAAGACCAATTTTTTTAGAAATTGTGTATTCTCGAAGTCATGTACTAGAAAAATCTAAGTCAGACAGTTAACGTTAGACTAAACAATAGACTAGGAACACACACAGTATGTTTTCCCTCATGAAGACACCATCCCCGTGTAGAAACGTCGAACGAATATACACCATGTTTCAATCCTTCAAGACTGCGTCGCCGTTCTTGAAATCGAATTAAAAATAAACAGTCGATTTCTCAATAGATGATCTATACTTTAGAGCCATTTGGAGAAGCTAGAACATCTGCATTCAACAATCCGCAACTTTAAATTGCATATAATACGCAAGGGCTCTACCAAGTTAACAGAGGATGAATTGTGAGAATCGCTTAGTAGACGACCGGGAATCTGCTGTTGGAAGTCATGATTCGCACGATTTCTTGATCGCAGTATTCTACATGTTAACCAAAAAAAGTCGATATTCGATTGAAAATTTACAGACTTAAGGCTCCCCCAGACCTAAACGATTTCATCGCCGCGACGGCGACAACTAGTCGCCGCGATTCTATCGTTCGGTCGCTGCAGGCAATGTTCTATTTACGCTTCCATACCAATGGCGACAGAATCGCTGTCGCCAAGCGATAGAATCGCGTCGCGACTGTCGCATCGCGTGTGTTTGGAGGAACCTTTATTCGAATACTGCGTTGTGGTATGAATCATATGAATACATTTTTCGCACCGTCTTCCTCCGACAAGCGCTTGCGATTCTTCTGCTGACGGCAACTTTCTGCTGCTATTAAGTAATTATGAGTTGCACTTTGAAGGAAATTCATCTCAGGTCAACCTTCTCCAGTGTACTATGATGGTTCTGATTAGAACCAATTTATTTTCCACAATACGTCTATTCCATCACAAGCAGCAACAAAGTCTATGTTTTCTACTTTGAAAAATATTTGTATCGGCTCAACATTCTCTCGTGTAAAATTATGATTCTGAAAAGAACCCATTTGATTTCAGTAATGCACCTACCCAATCACAAGCAGCAACAAAATCGAAGCAGAATCTAGAGAAAATTTTATTTCATTATTACTGACCCCAACGTCAGCCAATAGATAAATTGACGCTAAAACGACAAACGCGATAGACACCATCAATGCGAATCAATTTTCGCAACATCTCCCTCCGAAGAGCGCTTGTGCTGATCCCGACGCCAATTTTTTACTTTGAAGAGGTAAAGTTGTAGGAGAAGAAGAAGAAAATGCATTGGCCCTGGTTATGTACGAAAGCATTGGCATCAAACGAACGAAAGGCGGAGCAAGCAAGCCGGTGCCAATGATACCGGCTACCAAAGGGGCGGGGCATCGAGCTTCATGCAAACGTTAAGCCGAGGTCTGGTTTTCTTGACAGAATCGGAAAAGACAAAACTTCGAAAAGGACAGAAGGTCGAAAGGACAAAAGGTCAAAATGGACATAACGTCGAAAATGACAAAAGGGCGAAAGGGACACAAGGTCGAAAAGGACAAAAAGTCGGAAAGGACAAAAGGTGGATCAAGAAAAAGTTGTAATCCAAAGGAATTTGTGAAATTCATTTAACTTCAAGCAGAAGAAGTACCCAAGCAGCACAAGTCAGACTAAATCTGGTCACATATGAGTTGCAGTAACCTATGTGTAATATGTGTGCTGCTAGGGTAATTATTATAGAACAATATTATGAATATCTAGATATTTCTGTTAGAGATACGAAGATTATTGTTTCAAAAAATAAATTGAACTTGTATTGTACGAGATTGATTCTCTCCGATTCAGTTTCTTGTCTATTTCGTCCTTTTAGAACTTTTGTCTCTTTCGACTTTTTATCACGTTCGACGTTTTGTCCTTTCGACCTTTTGTCCCGTTCGAAGTTTTGTTCTTTCGACCTTTTGTACCTTTCGACCTTTTGTCCTTTTTGACCTTTTGTCACTAACCCATTTCGTCTGTCACCAAGTGATTATGATTTGCATTTTGAAAACATATTTCGGCTCTACCTTTTTGTGTATAATGGTAGATTTGACACGAATCGATTTTTGATCCACAATGCGCCTTTCTAATCACTTATGGCTCAAGACTCCGTAACTCTGTTTTGAAAATTAATGACGTTATTGCTTATTAGTATTGGTGAGGCAACTTGTACAAAAAAGTGACGAAAATTTGAGGTGGGTGGAAATGGGGTGGTAAAAGCTTGTCAGCTGCTACATAATGTTGCCAGATGCAACAAAATGTTTATTTTGAGCATTTATGAAATATTTGTTATATGGAAACTTATTTTAATTTTTTTCGTACACCACTGGGCTTTCAACATACAGTGTTGGGGAAAGTACAGTAAAACACTTTGATTCTTCGAATATTTACATTTTATCCGGTAAAATTTCGTGCACTGAGCAGTCGAGCACACTGAGACAGTTTCCCAAATAAATGTAAGACGAAATTAAGTCTTTTTTATTCTTCATCCGCAGACTGTTTGTTTGCTGCTGCGTGAGTCTCGTGCCATCCATCCACACTTTCTTGTGCGCAGTGCAAATAGAACAGAATCGAGTTGAATTAGGCTGTGGCACACAGCCTTGAAAGAGTGCTAGCCACATATACTGATTTATTAGTTCTAATCTGTAAAATGAGTATGGAATAATGAAATGTATATTTGCCACCAAAACCGGCCATACGTTGAGAAATTATTCTACGAAAACATTGATTGTGGGGGGAGAAAATAGTAAAAGTATGTGCTGTCGTCTGCTTGGTCGTGGCTGCTGCTGCGGCTGCCGTAGATTAGTTTTTTTTTCGACTGCATGGTAGGATGAAAGGTACGGTAAAATTAAATGTCAACCATTCTCCACCCTGCCAACAGAAACTTTCATAATCTTTTCTTTTTTTCTGGTTGATTTGATTAATTCGCAAATAAACCGCAATAATTATTTGATCAAATAAATCTGGCAACGATGAAATGATGATTCTTTTCTTGTATATGCATAAAGTTGTTTGCGTGTCGACTAGCATATTCGATGTATTGTTTTGATATTTCTAAGTTGCTTTGCCGAGGTTTTGAGCGCACTATTTCACCTAATGCGGTAGTGAATTTGGGTGTTCCGAATTTTGCAACATTCACAATACGGCCGTCAAATTTGTCTCTCACTTCAAATTTTTTAAAGCAGTTTTCGTTGGTTTTTCGACATGAAGTGAAGAAATTGGTGTTCAACATCAAAGACAAAAGTGAAAGATAGGTAGTGAATTATGTTTAGTTGTGATAAAATCAAGAAAACGGTGAGAAAAGAACAAGTGAAAAACTGAGTGCATGTGTATGTGTGTGTCTTGATCGTTCGGAGTTGGTGTGTGTATAATTAGTATACGAAAATTTGTCTAGGAAAAAAGCAGTTTTAAGCGCTTTTCAGTCAATTAATTGATAATTAATTAGCTAGGTGAGTGAAAAATTCATATGAAAATACCATGAATATACGTTGACAGAGGTAAGTTGGTGAATAGCAGTGAAATATTGAATTTTGGCTAAAATTGCATTAGTATTAGTGCGAATGAGAACAAAATCATCTTCATCATCAAATTGATTACGGTTTATAGAGCCTTATAGCCAAGGAATGTAATTGTCACTGAAAAATGCAAAAAACAAGCGACAAAATAGAATAGCGATAACTCTTTGTCCTCATCTGCAGAGGATAAAGACATTGTTGCGTTCCATTTTATTTGCAACAAACATGGAGAGGTAACTGTTGTGAACTTTTCAAACTGCGATAACTTGTATATTTCAGAAGTAAAACACAAATCATGTCAACAGATGGTTAAGTTTATGTCTAAACTATGATAACTGATACTTATATCACCAAAAACATCATTGTCCTATTCTGTTGCAGTTTGGGACAAACGCTTATTGCGAGTTGAGTTTGTCCCAACATTTACAAGAGAGGATAATGTTGTTGTCATTGGCAATGTTGTTATTTTACATTCCTTGCTCATAGCAAACAAACGATAGTCCGTACCTTGCGTAAAAACATCACTTGACTGCTGCTGCTGTCGGACAGTCACTAGGTAATCAAGTAGCCACTATTGAGAATACATTTTCAGTCACGCAACTGATATCCGGGGACCGTAATCGACCCCATTTCTGCAATCAACCCTTTCTTCTCATAAAATGTTGGGCCTGAGAAGAACCGATTTTCTTTTCACAATGCACCACTAACAGAACAGCAACGAAACGATAGTCCGAAGATTACTGCTATTGGCGACGGCCTCTTGATGATCCGCTTCCAGCTAAGACTGGTGCTACGGGCGTTGCGATATTACGTGTTCGCTCTCCGAGGAAACTTAATTGAACTGAGGATTAGAGTCCAGCCCGTAAGTTGCATGATTTTGATGTCTGTGCTTGCGATGCTGCAGCTTTTGATGACCAGCTTGGGCTGCAAAATGGTGGGTTGACATCAAGGAAGGAGCGCCCAACAGAGCTCTGGTCCCCACAAGTCCCTATCTCACGCTTCCACGGGTCGTCCGATGACAAAAGACCGCCAGCTAAGGGTTGTGTACTTAGCTGGTAGTGCAGCTTCCCTGGGCACTGTTGTTCTTCTGACATCAGCTAGAGTGAGAAGGTACGCCTCGAGCGTCTGTTCACCAGGAGGTGCGGCTCAAACAGCGTCTGCCTGGTACCCAGCGGCTGATTAACGAAATGCTGTATCGCGTCAGCTATACCTAAGGTGGCAGCCCCATCATCGCGATGTAGGTAACGCGACCCCGGTAAGGTAGCTTACTGAAGCCTCTCAAATACCACTAAAAATGGAGATAGAAGAAAAAGAGAACGTTATTTTTGGCAACCGACCCGGCAACGAAATAAGGACTATGATTGGAAACTCGGTACCCGGAATGTCAGGACCCTAAATGAACCTGGACGAGTGAGCCTTCTGGCTCGTGAACTGCAGAAGGTTGGAGTGAACGTGGCTGCTATTCAAGAAGTCCGATGGCCTAGATCCGGAGAACGTGAATTCCGAGCCG
Organism: Armigeres subalbatus; assembly: GCF_024139115.2. NCBI lineage: Eukaryota > Metazoa > Arthropoda > Insecta > Diptera > Culicidae > Armigeres > Armigeres subalbatus. The sequence continues at coordinate 136,173,740 of NC_085139.1, read as the reverse complement.
TGGACCCCACGACCAATACTGCATTCAAGTATAACATCTATCACAGCGGCGGTGAAAAAGCAGAGCATGGAGTTGGTTTCGTAGTGATGGGCAAGCAGATGAAGCGAGTGATTTGGTGGAAACCCATTAGCGAACGAATCTGTGTGTTGAGGATACGGGGCAAATTCTTCAATTACAGCCTAATCAACGATTACGCACCGACAAACGATAAATCCGACGACGTGAAGGACACGTTTTATGAATATGTTGATAAAGCCTATGGGGCCCAAAGCATGACGTGAAAATTGTTATCGGAGACGCTAACGCCCAGGTCGGTAGAGAGGACTTTTTTCGTCCCATAATCGGTAGGGAGAGCCTTCACTCCGCTACCAATGACAACGGCCTACGGCTAGTAAATTTTGCTGCTGCCAGAGGGATGGCCATCAGTAGCACCTACTTTGCACGAAAGAACATCCGAAAGCACACCTGGAGACACCCAAATGGTGAAACTTGCAACCAGATAGACCATGTTCTGGTGGATGGGTGCCATTTCTCGGATGTTATCGATGTGCGGACATATGTGGAGTGTCAGAGAGTGACAGACGAGAAGAACGTTACCAGAAGCCGGATGTTGGTGTCAGGTACCCGATCGAATAGAGATCGGTACAAGGAAGCAAGAGCAGCCGAAAAACGAACCCACCGCAGGAAGAAAAAAGAGTACGAAGAACAAGTTATTAGTGAGGCGCAGGAAAAAATGGAGCAGAACGATATGCGGAGGTTTTATGAGTCTGTCAATGGCGTGCGGAGAAAGACAGCGCCATCTCCCGTCATGTGCAACGACCAACAAGGATATTTGCTGACAGATAAAACTGAAGTGGCTGCCAGGTGGAAGCAACACTTCGAGACTTTGTTGAATGGAGGAAGTGACGGTGCATCGGTGAACAGAATAAATATTAGCGACGATGGACAAGCTGTGGAGTCACCTACACTAGATGAGGCTAAAAAAGCTGTCAAAGAGCTGAAAAACAATAAGGCTGCGGGGAAGGACCAGCTCCCGGCTGAACTTCTCAAACATGGCAGTGAGCAGCTTTATGAAGTTCTGCACCATATTATGTCGAAAATATGGGAAGACGAAGAAATGCCTGCTAGCTGGTTGGACGGCCTCATTTTCCCTCTCTTTAAGAAAGGGCACAGACTGGAGTGCGCCAATTACCGAGGAATAACCCTCCTTAATTCGGCGTACAAAATTATGTCCCGTATTCTGTTCAACAGATTGAGACCGCTTGAAGAGTCCTTCGGCGGCGAATACCAAGCAGTTTTTCGTGAGGGCCGATCAACGACGGATCAAATGTTTACCCTGAGACAAATCCTTGATAAATTCCGGGAGTACAACTTGCAGACACATCATCTGTTTATTGATTTCACGGCGGCGTACGATTCAGTGAAACGGAATGAATTATGGCAAATTATGCTTGAACATGGTTTTCCGGCGAAACTGATACGGCTGATTCGTATAACGTTGGACGGGTCGAAATCAAGTGTAAGGGTTGCGGATGAAATATCGACGTCATTTGTTACCTTAAATGGATTAAAGCAGGGTGATGCACTCTCGAACCTACTGTTCAATATAGCGCTCGAGGGAGCGATTAGGAGAGCTGGTATGAAAAGAAGCGGTACCATTATCACAAAATCGCATATGCTCCTGGGATTTGCGGACGATATCGATATTATCGGAATTGATCGCCGTGCCGTGGAAGAGGCTTTTGCGCCTTTTAAGAGGGAGACAGCGAGGATTGGACTCACGATCAATACCAGCAAAACGAAGTGAATGGTCGCTGGCAATCAACGTGGGTTCATTAGTGGTGGTGGTAGCGAAATAGTGCTAGATGGTGAAAAAATTGAAGTGGTAGAAGAATTTGTGTATCTTGGAACATTAGTGACGTGCGATAATGATGTTACCCGCGAGGTGAAAAAGCGTATTGCAGCTGCAAATAGGGCTTATTACGGACTTCGTAACCAGCTTAAGTCCCGTAGTCTGCGAACGAAAACAAAACTCGCGCTGTATACTACTCTGATTCTCCCGGTGGCTTTATACGGCCATGAGACATGGACGTTAAAGGAGGCTGATCGGAGAGCTCTCGGAGTGTTTGAGCGTAAGGTGCTGCGGACAATACTCGGCGGTAAACAGGAGAACGGTATCTGGCGGCGTCGCATGAATCACGAATTGTACCAGTTGTATAAAGGGCTGGATATTGTTAAGCTTATACAACACGGCAGACTACGGTGGGCTGGTCACGTTGTTCGTATGCCGGAAGAACGTCAAGCGAAGATAATATTTAGTAGAGAACCCGGAAGAGGCCGCAGGCTTCGTGGAAGGCCGCGTACACGATGGCTTTTTGCAGTTGAAGAGGACCTGAGGGCGCTCAATGTTCAGGGCGACTGGAAGCGATTGGCCCAGGATCGAGTGTAGTGGAGAAGGATACTCCATTCGGCGTAGGTTCATCGAAGAGCTGTAGCCCATCAAGTATCAAGTAAGTAAGCTTGCGATGCACATACGCGATAGTTCAGCACCTTGAATGCATTTTCTTGGTAGTTGAGCAAAATCTTAAAGAGTTTGTCGATCAATTGCTACTAAAATATTTAAAATCGGTTTGAAGACGGCTGAGCTATTACCCGATACTTCCTGACCACTTTTCATGACGGTCTCAGATTTGAATCTGCAGAATGGCCCCGCTATCTTCCCGAAGGGCATAATCCTACGTCAGAAGTACTTCCCAACATGTAATTAGGTTCAAGTTTCCCTTAATCCAAGTAGCCACACAAATGCTTGCTTACTTGTGCATTTATTTATTTTTTATTTTTTTTATTTTATATTATGAAATTTTTAGAAAAGCTTAGTTACAAGTTGAAACATTGCCCAAATGTACCATACGTCTCCATGTGCTATTATGCTTATATGCTGTTGATCATTTTTCAATACCTCTACCTGCCGTTTCCCCTGAAATGCCCAATTTCGCCTGAAAAATACTCGTGGGGACATACGAACTTCGTAAAAACTTAGATTATCGTATTTAATTAGTATTTTAAGTGCTATGAACATGCAATCATGCAAAAATGAGAATGATTTCAATGCCGTTAAAGCAACGAACCCCATCCGACTTTGTGACCAAAAAATCTCGTAATTTTCCAAATCAATCAACTGACGCCCGTCACCAATCGATTTTAGAGGTCGAAAACTACAAATGCAACACTTGAGCATTCCGAATATAAATTCACCGTCGACCAGTGTTATGTCAAGCAATCGTGGCCACTTGAACATATTTCATCCTACCGAGTCCTACAAGCGTTTTCAGTTATTTCAAACACAATGATTCCAATGTACTGGGTGTGGGGAATAAATTGATGGCCTATATAAAAAAATGATTAGATCTTGAGCTGTCTTACACTTGAGAACAGATATTTGATGTTTTCTATGAGAATGCAATTTCTCATCAAATGATTTTGCGATAATCAGTTTATTGGTCATTGCTTATGAATTTCACCTTCGATTCACAAAATAAATCTTTTTAAAATCCTACTTGGTTATAAATTAAGCCTTATAATCATCAACAACTGATCGGTGGTCACCAGATTACGCAACATTCCACTCGAGAGGTTGTTCAATTAATGTGCACTAATTTGGCGATTGCTTGGGTTTACCACTTCAGTGCTCGAAAAGGATATTTATCTTAACCTCTAATTCATGCTGAATGTACATACCTACCGATACAGGTCGAGTGTGTGATGTTATTGAATCTTGTCGATGCCATTTGGTCAGAGAATTCCGTTTCAGACGACTGGATTACTGAGCAAGGGATGTAATAATTGCCTTTGCGCTTCCGCATGCCTATATTTCCGAACCAACAATCTGATCACCCCCACAGCACAATTGTTGATCAATATTCATGCATAAACTAGCCAGAGGCTGTTGTAGGCAATAGCGTTCAATAACGAATCATTTTGCCACGTTTGCAGCATCGGACCAGAAGCGCGACTCACGGATATTAATTACGCACTAAAGAGCTTAATACGTTCGCACCACCTGTCCTAGAGTTGTTAATTGTGGAACATCACGTTATAATTGAAACGTGTGTATAGTAGGGCGTACACGTCCTCACATAATGTATTACAAATTGCTTCGATTTCCTTAAATTAAGTTGCAAATTAACATTCATTATTTGTAAGGATAAGAAACCATAAATATTGAGCTTTATATTCGGATTTATGTAAGCGTTTGAAAAGTCGACTAGGACTTGCACAGTTTCTCCAACAAGCGATCCAATGCAGTGATGTTATTTCCAACAACCGATTTCACGCAACTAGTAATATTAGCTAGGTACACCAAATAAATAATCTCCTTCCATTCGCAGACACGCCATCGAACTGTAAGAAGATTGCGGTATTCGGTTTCCACAACAAGCAAATTTAATGCAGAGCGGCACCATGGCAACCAGAGAAGTGTAGGTGATGGCTCCAATTGAGTAGTTTCTGATCCTTCGACGGTGTATGGGTCAATCATACACAATAAGGGCAAGAACCGATTCACCTCCACTCATCCATTCGCCAGTATTTTATACATATTGTAAAATCAGCAATGAATTATCTATTGCAGCCAACACTGCATATTGTCCTTTTCATTACAATTTGATTTTATTTAACTCTTATGCGCGCGATAAAAACACACGGAACTGGCCGAAGGGTACCCGAGAGCCCAGAAATTAATAGGGGTATCCACATAACAGTGTAGGTTGTTGCGTATCTGTTTATAGAAATGTTTCATAGGCGATTTGGAATATATCCGTTTGATCCATGTACATACCGTATTTGTATTAGAATCTAACAATTTCGCATATGCCCGGGTCTTGTACAGGTTTTGATACATTCTTATACAGAATTGTTAGAAAATCTAACAACCGCCAGCTGGGTGTACAGAAGATAAACAACGTGAGCAGAAGGACGTTCAGCCATCAACCGCTAGTTATTGACACACTCCGAATGCTATATGGACGTCCGGAACAATTGATTCACGCGCTGTTAAACGAGGTGAGAAGAGCTGAAGCTCCTCAACGTCGATCGTTTAGAAACTTTTGTCCCATTTGGACTGGCAGTACAAGAACTGTGTGACCATCTAGTGGCAGCAAATTTTCACGATCATCTCGTAAGCCCCGTACTCATCCAGAAGCTTGTCGACAAGCTACCTTCAGCTACAAGAAGGAAATGAGTTCGTCCAACCAGTACCGCACAGTTCACATTGATATCCGAAGCCACAGAAGTCATTTTCGTTATTGACCCGAAAACGAAGAGCAACAAGGTTAAATTTAAGAATCGAGAATTTGTTAATAATTAATGTTAATGCACAAGAAGCATCTTCCATAAAATCACCACACCAGGTCACGTTCTAACAAGTCTGCCGAAAAGGAGAGCATCGCACTCGAAATTGTGAAGAATGCTGAAGACAAACCGTTGCAGAGTGTCTGAGAGTCAAGCAACAAATGTAGTTATGATCCATCGCGAAAAATGCTCCAGTTCGTCAAAATTCCACTAGCACTTCAAGCAACAGCTTTCTTTTCGTTCTGGAGAGTTGCTGTTCCTGCCATTTAGAATCACACATTTTGGCGATCTTACCAGTCTTTTTTTTTATCCTGTCGCTAATCTTATCAGGTGAGTTGAAATGATTAAAATTGTGACGAGTGATATATTTTAGTTTGCAAAATCACAAGGTGCATCTCGAAGACCGTCGGAAAATGAATTGTGGTTTGCTAAATCACAAGACGCGTCTAGATGACCATCGGAAAATGGATTGTGGTTTGCTAAATTACAGGAGGCGTCTCGAAGACCGTCGGAAAATGTTTGTGGTGGCGCCTCTGAAAGACTGCTGAAAAAATGGTTTGTGGTTTGAAGAACCACAAGGCTCGTCTGAAATGTGAGAGAAATGGAGAAATATTCTATGCTTGGGAAAGCCAAATATATTATCTGGAAATTTATCTTGGAAAGTACTGAATTAATAGCCATAGCTGCATTACCTGTAGGATCACATATCTTCGACTTTGCAAAATTAATAAGGTTGCTGGATTTCACAAAGCTATTCGAAAGTTCAAATTTATTATGCGTAAGATTAGTTTGGAGTTATTGGCTAGCAGTACAAGTTGGATTTGGACACGTCTATCATTTGGGTATAAGATGTCGGATTTCGCAAAATTTAAGATAAATGTCGTTTGCAAGGCGTTTGCTCGTAAGTTTAACATCAATATGCTGAAGTTCAGATTAAAGGTGATACGCGAAACTAAAAGTTGGATTAAATGTACGGATTTGGATTGGATTTGGATTGGATTTGGATTGGATTTGGATTGGATTTGGATTGGATTTGGATTGGATTTGGATTGGATTTGGATTGGATTTGGATTGGATTTGGATTGGATTTGGATTGCGTTTGGATTGCGTTTGGATTGCGTTTGGATTGGTTTGGATTGGTTTGGATTGGATTTGGATTGGTTTGGATTGGATATGGATTGGTTTGGATTGGTTTGGATTGGTTTGGATTGGTTTGGATTGGTTTGGATTGGTTTGGTTGGTTGGATTGGATTGGTTTGGATTGGTTTGGATTGGTTTGGATTGGTTTGGATTGGTTTGGATTGGTTTGGATTGGATTGGTTTGGATTGGTTTGGATTGGTTTGGATTGGTTTGGATTGGTTTGGATTGGTTTGGATTGGTTTGGATTGGTTTGGATTGGTTTGGATTGGTTTGGATTGGTTTGGATTGGTTTGGATTGGTTTGGTTGGTTTGGATTGGATTTGGATTGGTTTGGATTCGATTTGGATTGGTTTGGATTGGTTTGGATTGGTTTGGATTGGTTTGGATTGGTTTGGATTGGTTTGGATTGGTTTGGATTGGTTTGGATTGGTTTGGATTGGTTTGGTTGGGTTTGGATTGGTTTGGATTGGTTTGGATTGGTTTGGATTCGATTTGGATTGGTTTGGATTGGTTTGGATTGGTTTGGATTGGTTTGGATTGGTTTGATTGGTTTGGATTGGTTTGGATTGGTTTGGATTGGTTTGGTTGGTTTGGATTGGGTTTGGATTGGTTTGGATTGGTTTGGATTGGTTTGGATTCGGTTTGGTTCGATTTGGATTGGTTTGGATTGGTTTGGATTGGTTTGGATTGGTTTGGATTGGTTTGGATTGGTTTGGATTGGATTTGGATTGGTTTGGATTGGTTTGGATTGGTTGGTTTGGTTGGTTTGGATTGGTTTGGATTGGTTTGGATTGGTTTGGATTGGTTTGGATTGGTTTGGATTGGTTTGGTTGGTTTGGATTGGTTTGGATTGGTTTGGATTGGTTTGGATTGGTTTGGATTGGTTTGGATTGGTTTGGATTGGTTTGGATTGGTTTGGATTGGTTTGGATTGGTTTGGATTGGTTTGGATTGGTTTGGATTGGTTTGGATTGGTTTGGATTGGTTTGGATTGGTTTGGATTGGTTTGGATTGGTTTGGATTGGTTTGGATTGGTTTGGATTGGTTTGGTTGGTTTGGATTGGTTTGGTTGGTTTGGATTGGATTGGTTTGGATTGGTTTGGATTGGTTTGGATTGGTTTGGATTGGTTTGGATTGGTTTGGATTGGTTGGATTGGTTTGGATTGGATTTGGATTGGTTTGGATTGGTTTGGATTGGTTTGGATTGGTTTGGATTGGTTGGATTGGTTTGGATTGGTTTGGATTGATTTGGATTGGTTTGGATTGGTTGGATTGGTTTGGATTGGTTTGGATTGGTTTGGATTGGTTTGGATTGGTTTGGATTGGTTTGGATTGGTTTGGATTGGTTTGGATTGGTTTGGATTGGTTTGGATTGGTTTGGATTGGTTTGGATTGGTTTGGATTGGTTTGGATTGGTTTGGATTGGTTTGGATTGGTTTGGATTGGTTTGGTTGGTTTGGATTGGTTTGGATTGGATTTGGATTGGATTTGGATTGGATTTGGATTGGATTTGGATTGGATTTGGATTGGATTTGGATTTGTTTGGATTGGATTTGGATTGGATTTGGATTGGATTTGGATTGGATTTGGATTGGATTTGGATTGGATTTGGATTGGATTTGGATTGGATTTGGATTGGATTTGGATTGGATTTGGATTGGATTTGGATTGAATTTTGATTTTAATTTTATTGGGTTTGGATTTGGATTGGATTTAAATTGTATTTGATTAAATTGGATTTGGATTTAGACTAAATTTAGGTTGGATTTAGAATGGATTTCGGATACATTCAATTTGAATTGGATTTCATTTTCTTATCTTTATTAGGTTGTTTTTAAATCTAATTAGTAATGAAGTTCAACATCGCTTAGTTTTGGATTGCATTTGGGTAAGATTTGAAATGTTTTTGGAATAAATTGTAACTTCATTGTATTTGCTAAAATCTCGGATAACAAAAGAATGCCATTGGCTTCGTAAATTTGTTGTTCTCTAATCATCCATTCATTACTAAGATCCTAATTTTAAAGCTTGTATAGATTTGTGGCACGGAATAAGAACGAAAGTATGAATCAAGTTTTATATTTCGCGACCCACAATTTGGGTCGGTGTGATTTTTTTTTGTGTGTAATTTTAAGGTTGCTCAAATGCAACCGGTGTTCACCTTCGTTTCATTTAAATAACCCAGGAGAAAAATAAGCATTGCATTATATAATAGAAGTTTTTTTGCGTTTTTAATGAGAGAAGAAGGAGAATGTGGGGTTTGAGGAAAATGCCTTCAGCGTGTGTTTATAGATTTCACACCCCAGCGTGTCAATCAGCGAGCAGCAACCCATGCCTCTGCCTTGGTATCAGAGCTGAATTTCTCCAGATGAGCCACAGCTGTCCATTCGTCTGCACAGACTGGTATTAAGTCAGAATCTGGGGAAAATAACAGATACCGGATGCAAGAGGAAGGGACCATTAGTCTCCGAAACGGATAAGCGATCACCATTTTTAATGTCGCCTACAAAGTGATATTCCGGATCCAGTGGCGTAGCAAGAAAATTGGTCTGGGGGGGGGGGTGGTTTCTGAACATTTTTTTTTCGAAAAAAAAAATTGTTCTAAAAATTTTGTCTCTGGGGGGGTTTTTATGCCCAAAAGCACTCCAGTGGCTACGCCACTGTCCGGATCATCTTCCGTCGTTTGTCGTCAATAAATGAGTTCGTGGGAAGTAATAGTCAAGTTCCGAAGAAGAAATATCCGTTCTGTACACCGGCATGAAACGCGAGGGAACCAAACTACTGCTATGTGGCTTCAATCTGTGTATTTGTGTTGACTGGGTGAGATGGGTCCCCAGGTAGCTTTACGACCATAGGCGTACGATCATCAATCCGGAGATGGCGAGTTCGATTCTCGGTCAGGCCTAAGATGTTTTCGGGTGAGAAACTTTCTCGGCATCCGGGGCATAGTGTTTATATTGTACTTGCCACACAAGATACATACTCATGCAATGGCGGGCATGATAACTGAGAATACTATTTTGAAAAGTAGACCAATTTCCAGTTGGAATATAGAGCCTTAGCACAAGAAGAACAAAAAGAAGGGGCTCTGTTCAAAATTGCTTAAATCAACGTCCACCTTACAGTACATTTGACCCGTCATATCACAATCAAACTACTGAACCAACATTTCACCGTTAACTAATCAATTTTTGGGAGTTAAAAGTTTTCGGAATTTCGGCGCCTCTCAAAAACATTGCAAATCGTAAATCGGTTCCACATTTTCAATCAATGAAGAAGGAATAAACGCAATCAATTAGACTTTCAAACTATTCCATTTCACCAGAATCGATTAACCTTCGATGCATGATTCAATTCATCTAACGATTTCCTTCCTGAATTAGTGTTGTAACCGTATTTGCTACGCACCACGCATGCACGTTTGCAATGCTAATGCATCCGTAAAGCCCATGGCTGTAGTAGAAAATCCTTCAGTAGTTGTGTTCGATTGTTTGAATGAATTGTTGTCAGTATATATTAACGAAGCCCAGTTTTGCAGGGTGGCAACATTCCACTATTGTGCTACCTTGCACGCGCCGCAACGGCATTCAGAAGCAAATAAAACGATTTTCATGAATTTTAATTGTCGGCAATTAATTTATTATTAGCATCTAAACTGTTTATGCGTCGATGTGCCCCGCTAATTTACGTTCGTTTTGTTTGCGCGACGGGGCGGAAACGGCTGCTGCAGGATAAATAGTATCAAGGCTCGATGCAATCACGAACTCCGGTTGTTGTAGTCGTAATTAGTGTTTTAGTAAATGCGTTCCTACTTTGATGTTGTGCAGGATGTTGTCGGGTTGAGTGCTGTGCCGAGTTGGATAAATGGTTGGATGAATTTAAAGCATATTTCCTCGACATCTGGTTGGATTAACGATTTTGACAAAAAGCACGAAAGTATGTGTTTAAAAGCTAATAGTTTTATTTTTAGTATGTTTGCTTTTGCCACTCAGAAATATGATTCGAAGTTTGCAAATTGTTTAAGAATAGTTATTTATTTCTTTATTTTAGGCTGTGAATTTTGATCTTTTATTCAGAAACTAATTTGTTCAAAATGTATCCGAAATACATGGGATTAGTACTTAACACGCAAGATACATACTCATGCATTTGGTAACATTAGCCAGTATGTTAAGAACTTTAAGGAGGGAACCCCTTCGCTCAAACAAATGTTCGTCTCGAGAAGTTAGATTTATTGTGGGTTCAGATAAGTGAGGCAATCTGGGAAATACAAGCGCACGAGGACTTCACGGAACCTGAAGGTTTTCAGAGGGAGCAGTTGGAGATGGCGAACCGCTACTTCGATGCGAAATCGTTTCTGACGGAGAAAGTGGGAGATGTTCAGAATAATTCCGTCCAGAACCAGTCGACTCGACCTGGAGATGTCAATCTACGTGGTGGTATGGATCACGTTCGCCTACCTCAAATCCAGCTGCAGAGTTTCGACGGGAACATCGACGACTGGCTCAGCTTCAGGGATCTCTACACGTCTCTGATTTACGAGAAGCCAGACCTACCCGATGTGGAGAAATTCCACTACCTCAAGGGGTGCTTAGCAGGCGAATCTAAGGCACTAGTAGATCCGCTAAAGATCACCAGGGACAACTAGCAGGTTGCTTGGCAGTCGTTGCTAAAACCCTACAACAACAACAAGCTTTTATGGAAGAAGCAAGTGCAGGCTCTCTTCAAGCTGCCGTCCCTCATCACGGAGTCAATCGCGGATCTCCACAGGCTGGTCGATGGGTTTGATCGTGTGATTCTGACCCTGGATCAGATCATCCTACCAGCCGAATACAAAGATCTGTTGCTGGTCGAACATCTAAGCTCTCGTCTCGACCCGAGCACACGACGAGGATGGAAGGAGCACTCGTCGACGAAGGATCAGGACACCATGAAGGTCTTGCTGGAGTTCCTGCAAGTTCATGCAATGGAGTTCCGAAGAATTCATATTCTCGAAGCTTTACCAGCGAAGGTGGAGTCGAAAGTTGTTGAGCAGTCGCCACAACGTAGAAATAAGCTATTTGCACCGAAGGTCAGCAACAGTGCCGTACAGTCGTACAACGCGAAGTGTCCCTCATGTGCAGAGATCCATGGCCTTCACATGTGTCCATCGTTTCTAAGAATGACGCTATCTAGTCGGGAGTCCTTCTTGCGAGAAGCATCCCTCTGTCGCAATTGCCTCAAACGTGATCATATAGCTCGGTAGTGCACGTCGAGGTTCTCTTGTCGGTATTGTAGGGGTCGACACCATTCACTGCTGTGCTTTAAAGGAGGAGAACGAAAGTGTAGCCAAGGTTCACCGAGGAGATCGACTTCAGGAGGAAGTCCGCAACAGGGTAGCACAAATACAAATTCCAGGGCAGCGAACGCATTAGCTGTTGAACCCACTTCTTCCAACGCGGTGCCGTGTGTTTCATACCGAACTCTCATGGCTACAGCTGCCGTAGTAATAGAGGACGACGTGGGTCGTCGATATCCAGCACGAGCACTCCAGGATTCAGGGTCAGAGTGCAACTTTATCACCGCTAATCTATGCCAGGCGATGAATGTTTCCATACAGAAAGCCAACATCTCGATTCAGGGCATCGGGGAATCCGGAATAAAGGCATCGCACAAGATAAAAGCTCCAGGGCAGCAGGGACTATGTCCAAGGGCTTGACGATCCCTCCCCAGGCCATCTGCGAGTTGTGGCGCCTGCCTAGGATGTGGTGAGGTTTGACAGTGGGCCCTGTTAAACCTCTATAAAAAGCTGCATGAACCCGCAAGTAGGCTCCGCCAAAGCGACCGTGTGCCGCTCAAAGCGCACAAGCCCAAGTCCTGGTGTTAGGTGGGACGCTAAACAGCCCTGACACGACGGCCCTCCGACGAGACAGGAGGTTTGCGCAGGCCCAATAAGCCACCTTTCAAAACAACTATTACGAACGACATAGAAGATAACACGACTCGATACAATCGGCAACGACCTAGGCGACGAATAAAGGATCACGATTGGAAGCTTGGAACATGGAACTGCAAGTCGCTAGGCTTCGCAGGTTGCGACAGGATAATCTAAGATGAATTACATCCCCGCAACTTCGATGTCGTGGCGCTGCAGGAGATTTGCTGGACAGGACAGAAAGTGTGGAAAAGCGGGAATCAAGCGGCTACCTTTTACCAAAGCTGTGGCACCACCAACGAGCCGGGAACCGGCTTCATAGTGCTGGGAAAGATGCGCCAACGGGTGACTGGGTGGCAACCAATCAACGCAAGGATGTGCAAGCTGAGGATAAAGGGCCGTTTCTTCAACTATAGCATCATCAACGTACACTGCCCACACGAAGGGAGATCCGACGACGAGAAAGAAGCGTTCTATGCTCAGCTGGATCAGACATACGATGGATACCCACTGCGGGACGTCAAAATCGTCGTCGGTGACATGAACGCTCAGGTAGGAAGGGAGGAAATGTATAGACCGGTCATCGGACCGGATAGTCTGCATACCGTATCGAACGACAACGGCAAACGATGCATAGACTTTGCAGCCTCCCGCGGAATGGTAGTCCGAAGCACTTTCTTCCCCCGCAAGAATATCCACACGGCCACATAGAAATCACCTAATCAAGTAACGGAAAACCAAATCGACCACGTTCTAATCACTGGTAAATTCTACTCCGACATCACGAACGTACGCACTTACCGCAGTGCGAATATTGAATCCGACCACTACCTCGTTGCAGTATGTCTGCGCTTAAAACTCTCAACGGTGATCAACACGCGTCGGAGTAGTCCGCCGCGGCTAAACATTGGGCGACTACAAGACGGTAGACTAGCCCAAGACTACGCGCAGCAGCTGGAAGTGGCACTCCCAACGGAAGAGCAGCTTGGCGCAGCATCTCTTGAAAATGGCTGGAGAGATATTCGATCCGCCATTGGAAGCACCGCAACCGCTGCACTAGGCACGGTGGCTCCGGATCAGAGAAACGACTGGTATGACGGCGAATGTGAGCAGTTAGTTGAGAAGAAGAATGCAGCGTGGGCGAGATTGCTGCACACCGCACGAGGGCGAACGAGGCACGATACAAACGGGCGCGTAACAGACAAAACTCGATTTTCCGGAGGAAAAAGCGCCAGCAGGAAGATCGAGACCGTGAAGAGACGGAGGAACTGTACCGCGCTAATAACGCACGAAAGTTCTATGAGAAGTTGAACCGTTCACGTAAGGGCCACGTGCCACAGCCCGATATGTGTAAGGACATAAACGGGAACCTTCTTACAAACAAGCGTGAGGTGATCCAAAGATGGTGGCAGCACTACTAAGAGCACCTGAATGACGATATAGCAGACAACGGTGGTGGTATGGTAATGAACCTAGGAGCACGCGCGCAGGACATGCGACTTCCGGCTCAGATTCTCCAGGAAATCCAGGAAGAGATCGGCCGGCTGAAAAACAACAAAGCCCCTGGAGTTGACAAACTACCAGGAGAGCTGTTTAAACACAGTGGTGACGCACTGGCTAGAGTGCTGCACTGGGTGATTACCAAGGTTTGGGAGGATGAGGTTCTGCCGCAGGAGTGGATGGAAGGTGTCATGTGTCCCATCTACAAAAAGGGCGATAAGCTGGATTGTAGCAACTACCGCGCAATCACATAGCTGAACGCCGCCTACAAGGTACTCTCCCATATTTTATGCCGCCGACTAACACCAATTGCAAGAGAGTTCGTGGGGCAGTACCAGGCGGGATTTATGGGTGAACGCTCTACCACAGACCAGGTGTTCGCCATACGTCAGGTATTGCAGAAATGCCGCGAATACAACGTGCACACATATCATCGACTTCAAAGCCACATATAATACAATCGATCGGGACCAGCTATGGCAGCTAATGCACGAAAACGGATTTCCGGATAAACTGATACGGTTGATCAAGGCGACGATGGATCGGGTGATGTGCGTAGTTCGAGTTTCAGGGGCATTCTCGAGTCCCTTCGAAACCCGCAGAGGGTTACGGCAAGGTGATGGTCTTTCGTGTCTGCTATTCAACATTGCTTTGGAGGGAGTAATACGAAGAGCAGGGATTAACACGAGTGGTATATTTTTCAATAAGTCCGTCCAGCTATTTGGCTTCGCCGACGACATAGATATTATGGCACGTAACTTTGAGAAGATGGAGGAAGCCTACATCAGACTGAAGAGGGAAGCTAAGCGGATCGGACTAGTCATCAACACGTCGAAGTCAAAGTACATGTTAGAAAGAGGTTCAAGAGACAACAATGCGAGCCACCCACCGCGAGTTTGCATCGGTGGTGACGAAATCGAGGTGGTAGAAGAATTTGTGTACTTGGGTTCACTGGTGACTGCCGAAAATGATACAAACAGAGATATTCGGAGACGCATAGTGGCTGGAAATCGTACGTACTTTGGACTCCGCAAAACGATCCGATCAAATAGAGTTCGTCGCCGTACCAAACTGACAATCTACAAAACGATCATTAGACCGGTAATCCTCTACGGACACGAGACCTGGACGATGCTCGTGGAGGACCAACGTGCACTTAGAGTTTTCGAAAGGAAGGTGCTGCGTATCATCTATGGTGGGGTGCGGACGATACGTGGAGGAGGCGAATGAACCACGAGTTGCATCAGCTGTCGGGAGAACCATCCATCGTTAAAATTACTTCGGAATCTACCTCAGGAGTTCTTCTGGTGTTCAAAACTTCCTCCGGGAATTCTTCGAATCATTCATTTTGAAATATATTCATGAATTCCTTTTAAACATTCTCCGGAAATACCTTCCGAAACTCCTTTAGAAATATCTACGGAAAATATTGTGGTAACTCTTTCGGATATTCCTTTGGGGTTTAAAATCAGGATCAGGTTCAACAGAAGTTCCTTTAGAAATTCTCCAGCAAATCTTTCAGATCTTCGTGCTGGAAATTACTTAGGATATTCCTCAGTTTTTTCAGCAACTTTTTCATAAATTTCTTTGGAAATTTCTCTGGAATTTTCTTCAGAATTTCCTGAATTTCTTTAAACATTTCTGAGGAAATTCCAGCGATAATGCCAGCGGAAAATCCTTCGGAGAACTCTATCGATTTTTTAGGAATTCTTTTGAGAAACAGATTGGAAATACTATTTGGAATTTCTAGGGAAATCCCTTTACGAAATCTTTGACGTTGAAAATTCCTTCAAAAATTTCTAGAAGAATACATCCAACAAAATATCGGATATAATTCAGGTAGTTTGTATGGTTTTATGGAAGAAAAGAATTCCTAAAGGAATCTCTGAAAAAATATCAAAGGAACTTCCGATGAAAAATCCTACATTTCTCTAGACTTTTAATCAGGCCCCATCGTGCCCTAGTTTAAATCCACTAAGGGGCCATCCATAAAGTACGTCTTGCATGTAGGGGGAAGGGGGAGTCCAGAGCAGCGTGACGATTCATACAAAAAAATTAGAAGTTTAATACAAAAAGTGTGACAAGGGGGGGAGAGTGGGTTGAAAATCGCCAATCTTTGCGTGACGTATGGATGTTTCCTAAAGATCACGGATAATCAATAAATGAATATTCATGCAAACGAAAAGCAAACCTTGTTTCCTATGCCTCTTGCCTTGTTATTTCCTGTGCTTTATATAGATATAAAATGAAGAATTCAATTCTGTGGGTCATTTTGAAAGAAAAAGACGTTTCACACTGCTAGCAGGGCCTTAAATAAAAAAAATATATTCGCCCATAAAGTACATGATAATACAACATTTAAGTAGTGTAAAATAAGGATGATTATTCGTGTTTCGATATAACGTAAAATTGGATATAACGTACAACTTCAAAATAAATATGTACGTTATATCGTTTACCTGTAGCATGTGCCATTAGTTTGTTCTTATCCATAGCATAGCTTGATATTTAAATGATATTTCGCTGCAAATTTTGATATTTTTGCCAGTTCTTTTACCTTATATATCAATCAAGTCCATATCATGTTTTGTTATTCTGTTCATGGCTTCTGACCGGGAGCTTCTGGCGCAACATCCAACCTTATTTTATTACCTCAAACCATACAGCCACATTTCGCTGCATTGATTAAAAAAGCGAAATCGATCAATGCAGTTACGCCCTCATGGTACTAAGTGCGAGATTTGCAATAAATGGATTAAATACCTATATGTATTGTGATAACATACTGTTTTTAAACACCTAATTGTGATAAGATCTGATTCAGTCCATTTCAATTGACTTCTATGAAATTGACATAAGTTGTATGATTATTCATTACACATCAGAAATATTGATTATTCAAATTTTGGATTATGACATTAAAGCAGTTCCATTAATCGCAAATAATCCGAAAATTAAATAATGATACAAACTGAAAATAAGTGTGTCGTTTATTTCTACAAATCAATATAGTTGCTATGTAAACGAACCTCACTCGTGCTCGAATTTCAGAATTTAAAGCTCGCACAGTACGTACTGTACTAGAAGGCTGAATCCACAAACACCTCTACCTCAGTTGTATTTTCCTGCACAATCATAACATCCGGTTGCGCTAATGTGCACACAATGGCATTAATTAAAACCATTGTGATTTAAATTTCTGAAATTGATTTTGTATGTCTACCATCATCCATAATTTGTCAGAAATGAATGTGTGCTATATTCCATGGCCGAACTGATGCCGCCGGGTTGGAGTTTAATTATCGATCTTACGATAAAGTTATTGCGTGATTTGGTATTATGGAGAACAATACCCATCAATGTTTTAGTAGCAACAGTGCGCGAGTAGTGTGTGCTATTCATATTAATTTCGCTTATCTTCAACATTTACAATTTAGAGAGCACAAGGTCTAACATGATAACAAAAATTCTCAAAGGAATCAATTCTTTTACATTCATGCCGTATAATTAAAATATCGGACATCCAATTTTGAAAATTTAAAATTACTTAAGGTGAAGGTGGGTTGAGTACCAAAACAAAGCTTTGAGAGTATTGGTACAATAAAAACTGTCATATACTGTAGTAGTATTGGTATCGTATTTATAAAAAAACAAAAAATATTAGTAGGGTGGTTCAAAAAACGACCCAGCACCACCACGCTCACTCGATTCCGTCCCATGCTCCGAGTGTCCTCCAAAAACCGATTTGAACAAAAACTGGTTGAGCGCAAGCCGGTTCAAGTTTGTATGAAAACTAGTATGGGATACTAAACCTTTTATTACACTTTTATTGCGCGATTGTGTAGACTAGACTAGACTAGAAGTATCTGCCCCTGGTGCGATAGAGATCACAGACAAATTCTGGGTATTTTGTTGAATTGCACGTTTCACTGATGCCTTCTGAGAAGCCTAATGATCATGCTAAAGATTCGCTACCTCGCTTAAAATCGACTCCCAACTATTCTATATGGATTGTCCATGGAGTTGAAGCTCTTGAATATTTCCTCCAGTCATATGGTCTCCCCCCTCGCCATCGCCCAATGACGGAGTGCCAGAATCAGAATAATGTTAAATTCAACCTCGCCATATCAATTGTCATACAAACCTGAAACGACCTGTACACGGTAAGCCTCTAACCAAACCAGCCCAAACCATCGGATAACACCCAAATTATAAATCATAATCGACTGAGCGTGGCGGAGCAAAATTATTTTTTGAACCACCCTATTTACTAGTTTGCTGCTGCCGGTGCCGTTGTTTACATTCGCTCCGCGATCAGTTTTAAATCGTTTTTTTCGGGCAAAATTAGCAGTTAATATTAAGTTTTCGGTTTAAACAAGTGACTGATTTCGAAAAGTTATGTTTAATTTGCATTCCATCAACATTTCGGGCTGCTCATGTGAGTAGAAGTGAGTAAAAACTTGATTTTTTCAGTGCCCTTTGAGAAAAAGTGAAGTGCAGTGATGAACCCACCAAATCGCGAACGGCTAATAAATCGGCACGAAACTGCTGATTTATGATATTATTCGAGCTGAAATGCATAAGACTCTTTGGATAAACATGTTCATTATCACGGGAAGTGAATTAATATGCTGTGAACAGGTTAGTAATTTGAATATTAAACTTTTGTTCGATGCTGTTCGAAGCATTCGAATGCTGGTGGGAGAGGGGTGCGGGAAGTGTGGAGTTGACCCGTGGAAGGTCCGGTTCCATCTTGACTGCCATCGTGGTACTCTTCCAACTATGTCCTTAATGTGACTGTTTATTTTTCTGAAAAACGTTGTTTGAACCCGTCACTGACATAATAATAGCTCATTTTGCAAACCCTTCTGGTTTCCAAAATATGTTCAACATTTTGTTGGGCTCTATAAATTGGTTAACGTTTTAAGATGAATTAAAAAAAAAGCATTTCGTGAAACTTCTGATATCTCAGCTTTACCTTAATTTGATAACATATCTAATATTTGACATTTTTCCTTTGCATAAGTTTCGTAGCAAACTACGAGAGAAGCAGTCTCCCCTTTTAGGGAATTCGACGAGTTCAAATTTCTTTCTAATATAGATTTTGCAAGCCCCTCAATTAAAATTAATGATTCAGTGGACACATTTAGCAAATTTTGATTCATTCTCCAATATGCTCAGGTGCTTCTCAATTCAATTGAAGTTAATAGTTCGTTTCATGTGCAATTACTGGCCGTCAAGTGAAATCGCCCATCCAGAGCCAAATTTCACGCAATTATCTGGAATCCAATTATTGGATTCCAAGCGCTTACCGCGTGCATTACCAGGCGAACTCAGCGCATCCCCGACCGAACGTGTGATGTGGTACCGGGCCCGTATTTTCAGCGTGGCAATGCAAGGGCCCCCATGTTGTCAGCGTCGTGGTCACCACGGGAACCCATTTCCAAACTGCAAACTTCCGTACACGTTCCGCATATATCGGCATCCCACTGCTACAACCATCGGATATGCACACGGTAACTACCAGATCCGATTAATAGCCGTTGCAGAAAAAATAAAAATCGAACATCAAATAAAATACATTCCGTATATATCGATTCAACGCTAATTGGTAATGTTGTTAACCTTGTTACGGAATTCACACGCTGGTATGCTTCAACAATAGCAACAGTCAGCGTGGTGTATCCCTTGCAAAAAGCGAAAACCTATTGCAATCCTCGTGGTTGTCAGTTGGTTGATTTCGGATTAACACTACGGGACCGCAGAGAAGAGTTGATAAAGTATCGAATCTGGAATTGAGTTCAGGCATTTTTTCAGCTTACTTTTGGAAACAATAAGGTACCTTGAAATCCAACGAATAAATTGATTTCACATGCAAAGAAACGGATTTTTCAACCAGAATATTTGGGAACATCATGTGGACTCACAGATTTCTCAGCCCCAGGGCCCTCTTCTGGCTAAACCTGATCGTAGCGAAAATGTATAAGAAATGTTTGAGTGAAGAGATCTTGATGCGCCAACTAGTCTTGAAATCGTATCGAGTATCAAAGGTCTAGTACTTTGACGTAAACTACCTCTAAAGGAAGACTCGGATACAGGGTGTAAAATGAAAATTTCCAAATTCGAAATCTAAATTTTTATTCTACACCCTGTATCCGAGTCTTCCCCTTAGACGTTGTTTACGTCAAAAAGTACCCCTACCTCCACACTCTTCCCATTTTCTTAATGACTCTAACAAAAAACCACCAACCCCCCTACACCGGCTATTTTGCTTGTTTCATAAAGGAGATTTATACCGTCACCGTCACTGCTCGTTTTCAAATCCACTTTTATCATGACTGTCATATCCTAACGTAACTATCAAATCTAGACTCTTGCCTCCAATTCTATCATGGACATGTACCTACGTCTAAGTTTAGAAGAGATTAGCATTTGCGTATCAAAGGATTCTTGTAAGAAAACGAGCAAATCAACCATTTCTCGGTGAAAATCTGTGCCAGAGAGCATCCACTGCTTGCAAGAATGAGTTAAAATTGCCTGGATTCCCTGACGACATGCAATAAAATTAGAATAATTTTGAAAAGCGCAATTATAATTCCGATAAAAATAACATTAAGTTATGAAATTCGAAATATTTCTATCTCTGTAGATAATAAAGTGTAATTGTAGCTAGTTCAATTTAAGTCGTTTGCTTTCGTTTTTGGAAATAATCCATATTTGTGGATTGGAAATTCAGAAAAAAAAATCTATCGGAAACCAAGCTGCCCGATATCCGGTATTTCTTCCAAAATCCACAACTATTTCTCACGCTCAAATACCACAGGGAACTATGACTATTTCTGGGCTTTGTGAACGACGACAAGCTTATTGCAACTTGCTTCATTTTATGGATGCAAGGGATACAAGCCACTGTATCTAATTGAATACAATCACCTTCCTGTTATTTTGGTTTTAATGATTCCTAAAATATTAAAATGACCTCTATTTGCTGATACACAACGGAACTAGTCAGTAAACTTTTCGGAACTAGTCAGCGGAAGTTTTTATTAAATAAAGCAATGTAACGCAATGTGAAACCGACATTTAACCACTGACTCGTAAACGTCTCATCCCATAATCCTAATAAAAACTTTATTTCTCTGCTATTTACCATCATCTGACAATGCCTGCTCTTGTATTCCAATATGACACAAAAACATATTCATGAGCCCATCAAGAAGCGTATTCATCCAATCCGTGATTTTCGATTGCGTCATTAATTCCGTAACAAAACCAACTGTGCTACAGCCAGGTCTATCCGAACACACTGGCAGAGAAAACTCCACGCATTAAAACAATATCGTCAATTTGCTCCCAACTATGAAGCAATCAAAAATGAAAACTATGTATCGAAATGGGACATAAAATTCATTTCAAATTGGAAATTGATGGCCATCCTCATACTCTGCTCCTCCAGCAGCAGCAGCTCTCGTTGTCACCTGAACATGCCGACCCAGGCTTGCGGTTGGATGACAATATGTTCGATTCGCTTCCATCGCAAAAATCATTCTCTCGATATGGGTACCGTGGTGTTTTAAATTATGGGTCAAATGGGGTTTTAGATTGCACACATCAGATCTTTCAGAGGCTTTCATTGTGAAGGACCGAACATGTTGGCGGTACTGAAAATTGTAATACTTTTTTATTGTCCGGATGTGACGGCATTTCAGTTACTACAGTTGATGACCTATGGTAATCCGAATAGGTCCTACTGCAGTATGTGATGAAGAGGGCGGACACAGTGGCAGATTTAGAACTGATAAATTATCGCTTATGAATTGTAAAACATAAACAATGTGTATGTATGCGAATGGCAACGAGTGTAATCGGAACCAATTGAGCATTAATTTTGAATTCGAACTGAAAAAGTTATTTCTATAAAAGCGGTAGATGTTCGATATCTGTACATATTTTTCAATTACATATTGATTCCCATGAACGTTACCGTTGTGACATTTATTTGATGCATTGTAAGAAAACCGAAAGGCATAAGATCTGCTGTTGGCGAATTCAATTCTAGGTCCGGCCAAAGATCTTGTCGAGTGAGGACATTGGAGGTGGGTGAAAGAGCTTACATTTATGACTAAAATAGTCTTCTTCCACTAAAAAACTAGCTTATTCACTTCTCATTAGACGAGTTTTTTTCAATTTCATTTCATTCCCCCATTTGTTTGTACCTTTTTAGACCTCAACAGTAAGGCCGTCTTCATTTACGCTTCCAAATTTATGTTGATTCCGGGTTTTGATGTATCATTAATGGAGCTCAGCATTCGAGATCCAGTTGTGAGGCCACCAGGCCCGATTTATAAAACATAGACATCGGTTAATGAATACTTCAGTGTGATCTCTGCTGATTCACACTAAGGCGTGTAACACACATATTTCACGTTTGAATCGAATATTCGAAATTTGTTGCGGTGATGAATCTGATTAGATCTCCACATATTTGCGCGAGCTTACGCGCAAAACCAGCCCTAGCCTTCTTGAGTATTTCTCATATATCAATCATGTCGAGATTTGCTTGCTACTATCAGAGAGTTGTGTCTATCTTCCTTCGATTTAGCATAACTATGCACAGAACCAGAAAAACAATGTACAGTAACAAGATGCTCTGATAGTTGTCAGATACCTACATCAGATTCTCTTTTATTGATACGCTAAGACGCATTGAAGCCACTTGGCCGGAAAAGTAGCGATAACCCAGATATTGTTGAATAGTTAATGCATCATTTGTGTTGAAAGCAGCATCGCTGCTAATAAGCGATCAACCTGACTTAACTGTATGCGATAACTGGCGAGGCATTATGTTGCTATGCACCGTTCTCAAAGTTCTATGCAAAGTTATTCTATCCCGGATTCAGGAGAAGATCGGTGCGACTCTCCGGCGGCAGCAGACCGGAAGATCCTGTGTGACCATATTGTCACGCTCCGTATCATTTTGGAGCAGGTCAACGATTTCCAAGAGTCCCTTTACTTGGTATTCAATGGCTTCGACAAAGCTTTCGAGCGTCTCAATCAAGAGAATATGTGGCGCTCCCTGAGACGCAAGAGGGTCCATGAGAAAATCATCAGCCCCATCGAGGCACAGTACGAGGCCTTCCCGTGTAGAGCACTGCAAAATGGGATCTTGTCCGAACCTATCCGGGTCGTAGCTGGTGTGAGGTGTGATGTATTCTATCACCGTTATTGTTCCTGATCATAATCGACGAGATTCTGGTAGGTGCCATTGAATGTGAAACAAACCGCGGACTGCTATGGCAGTCTATAGCCATGGAGCGCCTGAACGATTTCGATTTGGCTGATGACGTTGCACTTCTCGCTCAACGGCACTCTTATTTGCAGAGTAAGCTCAACGACCTTGCCGAGCACTCCTCAGGTTTAACAGTCATCAACGTCAATAAAACCAAATTGTTGGATGTAAACACGGTGACCCCTGTAGAGGGGGGAACTTTCTCACTTCTAATAAAACACAAGCGTCGGTTGTCAAGTAGTACCTTCGAATGAATCTTTATTATACGCCTACTACATCTCTCCTTTACTTTAATAGTTTCAAATTGTAACAATTTATATACTAATTAATTTTATTACATTTATATATAAAGTAATCATTCAAGTATTGGGGCTTCCTTGTTACACGCATTTTCGAGCTTCTTGGTGGTCTAGCAGATGGTTCCTCACGGGACTTGATTTCTACCTGGTGTGGTTTCTTCACCGGTGTCGTTTCTTGCTGTGTGACAAGTTCATCAAAAACTATTACAGGTTGTTCGAGCTTGAAAAATGGGCTGCTACAGGTTAACCGTTTTGTATGATTCATATACCTCCCAAGTAACATTCTCACAGCTCTTTGGCATTCGATGTTATTTATTGAGGTTTTATTACTGCAACAGTCATGCTCTTCAGTTTAGGAAAAGCATTTAACACCCATGCAGTATGATCCAGATTCTAGCAGTTTTCAAAGCATTTTGAATCAGCTTTTAAAATCCGAATACTACATTATTTTAAATATGAATTTATTAGGGCACTCAATGCTTTGATTAAACCATTCAGGGTAATAACAATAAAGTTATTTGATGTTTGTATTTTTTGCCATGATGAAATACTTCTTAAAATCATTTTGTAACTATGAATGTTACTTTCGAACAAAAAATGGTACAATTGGCATTTGTGATTGCTACATAAAGAATCTTATAAAACAGGTAAAATACAAGCAAAGCATTTCTGATTGAATGAAAAAAAAATGTTGGAAGTGAAGTGGTAAATAAGAGCTGAAAACATCATTTTTACCAAAGATATAGCCTTATCATCATCTCATACTGCTTGCTTACTCACAACATGCATTCTTACACATTTATAGCTGCATCAATCATCTGGAAAGCGAAATATGCTTTTCCGAAATCGCGAGTTGACAAATTGGAATGAGGCTTATGGATGAAATAAGACGGTCCATAGACCCGCCGACAGTCACTTGAAACCGTACACTTTTCATTAATGGTGGCACAGAAATGTGCATTATTGTCTCCGATCGATAAAATGCCGTCACAAGCGATAACCAGACGAGTAATTTATTTTCTACTTACGGTTTCAAATGATCAATCGCAATTCCGATTTGTAACTAGCATCCATGCCGTTTGTTTATGACTTTTTTCTTTAAATGTTTGAACTGTCAAAATTTGTCTTATGATGGCCATCATATATGTTGAAAAATGACCAACCAACATTTATAACAGTCAGTCGATCTAGTACATAAGCAATTCAGCACGTAAATCAGCTTCATAAATTTAACATCTGAACATTTTGATTTTATAGTTGATTTCATCGAAGCAACATAATTCAAGCAAATGGATCTCGAAAAATCGTCTCCGGTTACATCGCCATATTTTTTTCACTACCATCAGTAGGGATTTTAAATCGAAATATGTACTTATACAACACTACAGCCATAGTTATATACAATATGTTATAGACGAATCAGCAACGAACAATAAAATAAATAAATAATGCATTTTTAGCAAAAAAGTGAAAAATAAACATATTCTTTTTTCGAAAAATAATTGTTAAAACGGGGTTTACTGAGAGCGCATTAGTTATATCAGGGTTTCACACCATATTACACAATAAATCTTATTCGGCACTAAAAATGTATGTACCATACACCAACTCTGATCTAATTATTTTTTATCGATTAAAAAGAATATTTCATCAGAATATTTGATTATGGCATTTTACGGTTTCATATACAATCTTTAATTTATTTTTTAGAGACTGAACGTATTTTATTACTCCTTGTGATTGTTTCAATAAAGCCTTTTCAAGATAATTTCGCTGGCATCGAGATAAAGTGGCTTAGAAAAGGTTTTAAATTATGCTTATTTTATTTTATAATAGTTTGAAAATGGATTTCGAAAGGTTTTTAATGCCGAGTTCCTGTTCATGTTTTATTGATATTTCGATCTTGAAGTCCGTCTTTTATTTACCCTTCAAAACCATTGCAAGGGTGGGCCAACTAGGCAGATACTACTCTTCAAGAGGTTTTGATGTAAGCGCTGAAGAAGAAAATGCCTCGACTAGAGTTTTATTTTTGTGGAATTAAAATACTCTTGTAGTAAATCATAAAACTAAAAATGTTACTTGGGCTGTCGTATTCGATGTTGGTTTGTAGATTTTTCACGATGAGGCGGGATCCATTCTTTTGCATAACTAAGTAAGGCTGTGGATCAAAAGTAGGTGTTAGTTTGCTTCGTTTCACAAAGTTCTTCACTATTACATGGTCTCCCACATCAATTGCTGAATTCTTCCCTTCTCCCTCCATGCGTGGTCTGTTTCTCTGAGCTTTACGTATTTTTCTTCGGTTTGTGTTGATGCTTGGGATAGTTTATCCTTCAGGTTACGGCCGAACATTAATTTTGCTGGAGTTTCATCTATAGTAGAGTGTGGTGTATTTCAGTAAGCCAACAAAAAATCAGTCATGGGAAGTATCAATTTGAAAAAGATACTTTTATACACATATCGTACAGGAAAGTAAAGAAAAAATGCATGAATTTTTACTATTTAAATAATTTTCAATAATACGCATGTCCAATCCCTAATAGCAACAAACTCAAAGTCAGAATCTTGCGAGCAAATTTCACTTTTCAACGTTATTATATCAATTCTTGTCAACCACTTACGGACGGCCGCCGCTCGGACCAATACTGACGCTATCATATTTCAGTCTAAAAGTCTTTCGAGAAAATTCACTGGATGCGAATTTGCTACAGTCACAGTGTAGCCTTTTACCAAATATACTTACCATCCGTTTATCAACTCCCGATGAACACTTTGGTTAAGTTAGTGACAAGCTAATAAAATAATTATTTATTATTACTTTTTATTGAGAAACAATGATCTCACACTCTGAAAATACTTAATAAATTTACAACTATGAAACATTTTTAATCTATTTATTCATCTGTTTATCCACAAAATTATTTGAAATATCCCTTGTCACTATTTAACTCACATTTCAAGGATTGTTTTTCTGAGTGAATCATGGTAGGATATGAACACAACAAAATACAACAGCCGTGCATAAACCAACACAATCGCACTCAAATCTATATAGAATGTGGCAGAAATCCAGCTGAAATTCGACAGTAGGACAGTAAAACCTAAATGAAAATGTTGAGTAAAGACGGGTTCATGAAACTAACGAGGCAGATTTTAAATGCGCTAAAAATCGGAATTTGGTTGACTGCAAACTAGCTATTCAGTTTGCAGTCAACCAAATTGGTCACACGGTTTAAACATATAGGTACGAAAGTAGCATGAGAATACTTCAAGTACTTCTGGGGGAATTCGTGAATGAATCAAATTGATTTTGATATACATCATTATAGGATACCGCACTATTATTGGCCATATTAACTCAATTTTCAAGGAATATTATCAAATTGAAATGTATTTTCATCATATATGAAAGGCATTAAGAGGAAAGCTATAAGAAGTGCTTTATATAACAAATAATGCAATTTGGTTGGGACTGCGCTTTGGAAAATGTTTGCGCAATTTGAATATGAGTATTTATTCTGCTTCGTCGACTATTTTTTATTAATTTTTCCTTACGGTGAAAACATGGATACAAACCCATAGATATAAAACTGAAATTCTAACTCAAAAAGAATATTGATGCATTTAAATGAACGGCACTAGAAATATTTGTTTTGGAATCAATATTATCATAAAATATATTAATTCTTCTTCTTATTGGCATTACATCCCCACACTGGGACAGAGCCGCCTCGTAGCTTAGTGTTCATTAAGCACTTCCACAGTTATTAACTACGAGGTTTCTAAGCCAGGTTACCATTTTTGCATTCGTATATCATGAGGCTAACACGATGATACTTTTATGCCCAGGGAAGTCGAGATAATTTCCAATCCGAAAATTGCCTAGACCGGCACCGGGAATCGAACCCAGCCACCCTCAGCATGGTCTTGCTTTGTAGCCGCGCGTCTTACCGCACGGCTAAAGAGGGCCCTCAACGTATCCATAACAGCACCGGTAAGTTTTAGGTTGGAAGTCGATCGCTGTAGAAGTAGATCCATAGAATCCGAGGCTGATTGCGAGCGATTCTCAGGCAAACGACAGAAGGAACACAGCCAACAAGCACCGGGACAGTCGCGAATTGTTTTTGCTATCGAGTTATTCACATTAGCACATTTGCAGTGGAAGCTCTTAGCACAGAGTTCGCAGTTTATTTTTTGACTGCGAGAGCCGGAGGAACCAAAACAATGGTCCGCATCACACTTGCTGTTTCTGGTCATGTTGCACCCGCGCGTCGAACAAAGCAGAAAAAGCAAAACAAACGAAAAAGCCAGACGATGGCAACAGAGCGTTAATGATTAACCAAGTACTACGAATGATTAAATTAGCAATGATTTGTTTCAGAAACATATGATTATTGATTATGATTATTGATTAAATATAATTTCACTTTGATTAATGATTAACGATTAACGATTAAATCACATTTTCAACGATTAAAGATTTGTGATTAATGATTAAATCGTGTTTTGCAGCAAATAATGATTGAAGATTAACGATTGAATCAGATAGCCCAATGATTAATGAATGATGAATAATGAATAAATAACTTCAACCAATGATTAACGAATAATGAATAATGATTAAATCTTGAACAATGATTAATGAATAATGAATAATGATTAAATCTTTAACAATGATTAATGAATAATGAATAATGATTAAAACGTTAGCAATTAATAATGAATATTGAATAATGATTAAATCGCTCTTTCAACAATTTACGTAACGCGTTAGAAACGAATAATGGATAATGATTAATGATCAAAGCACTCGTTTCAACGATCGTTACCAACGATTCTTGAATTATGATAATGAATAAACTGATTATCAATGATTTTATTTTTTTTACGTTTTGTCGAATCTTCGCTTTTGCATAATATCATTATCCTATTTAGACCGTTGAATAGGGCTCCTTCTTCTCGGGTTCACCCCCCCCCCCGGAACATTGCCAATTTGCAACCCTTCAATGCACTCCCATGAATGCCGAGTTCTTGTGGGAGCTAATGACTGCTAACCAACGTTAGTGGATGCGTACATGAATTCCAGTTTCTACGTGTGTCAATGGGTACAAATGAGTGGTACTGAGCGCTATGATTTCCATAAGTGCTATTAGTTTCTGTGTCAATGCATAACAGATTATTGCGAATTAGTCTTTAAGAATTGCAATAACATTCTTTGCGTAATCCGCAAATATTCGAAAAGTTCATACAGACATTCAGTAATGGCAGCTACGTAACTGGAATTGGACATGATGACAATGCGTGGGACCTACAGCTCCAGCAGCCTTGCGAGCGAAGACGTAAGATTGCCAGTCCGGCGATGGCGAGTTCGATTCTCAGTCCGGCCTAGGATGTTTTCGGGTTGGAAGCATTCTCGACTCCCTGGGCATAGTTTATCCATTGTAGTTGGCACAAAAAACATACTCATGCAATGGCGAGCATATAAAAGCTTTCAATTAATAACTGAGGAAATGCTAATAGAATGCTAAGTAGAGAACCATCCAGTTGGAATGTAGAGCCATTGAAGAAGAAGAAGACCATGCGTATGGCGTGTACTGATAGCTTCGATTGCCGTTGGTACAAGTTTGTTAGTTCCTGTGAAAGCCAATGTGTTTCCATTCCTGTCAATGAGGGTCCATGAATGATACAAAGTGCCCCTGATTTCCGATGAGTTCACGTGAGTGTCAATCTGTACCTTTCAAGATTATAAATAAGGAAGCTGAGAAAAAGAAGTGTCTTAATTAAAGAGATGCATGTATTTGTGTTTTGGGTTTCAAGTATTTATTTAGGCATAAAATCAATTTGTTACAACATTGTTTACATGTTAACGAAAAAAGTAAGATTTAATTTAATCTTCTACGTTTCCTTGCGCATTGCACTTCAGCAAGGCCAGACTTTCAATCTGTTTGTCATTGAGCGTTTGCCTGCGAGGAGATAGAATAAGCTTTCCGTAAGAAAACAAGCGTTCCGACCCAGCTTGAGACGGTAGTAGGGTGTTGAACCGAAGGAAGACTTGTTTAACCGATGGGAACTTTTCCAGTGTTTGGAGTTCTCCACTCTCTTCGTTCAAAAAGCCATGCAGTTCGATGCTCAATTCTGAATCGGAGGTTGATGTCGATGGAATCTTATTATATAAAAACTGCAACCGTCGGTGCTGCAGCATTGAACTCTGTGCAGCGATGGGTTCTTCGTGAGGTACCTTTAACTTGCTGCAAACTTCCTTCTGCATATAGTTGAAAAGCATATCTTGGCACATTTTTCTCTTATCCGCATCCTGAATCCACAAAAGCTTATGCGCTGGATGTGAAACCGCCGCTACAATATAGTTTTCAGATGATTCGAAATTCAACTCGTCTCCATATCTGGATTCCAGAGACCCAAGGACCTGATCCTTTAGAATTGATAAGTGAGTAGTATGAATTTCTTTAAGCAGCTGCTGAACGAGGATTAGCGAAGGTAGGAAGTCGCCAAGAAAAACGCTGTCACTTTGCAGATCATCGATTGCATTCGCAATTGGCTCCATAATAATAAGATACTCTTTCAAAAGTGTTCTATGATAATCGCTCAGCCTGTTAATATCCGGGAATGTTTTGTACAGTGAGTCTAGCTTATCGAACATCTGCACTACTCTTTCGATAGCACGGAACATGCTGTTCCATCTTGTGTCGATTGGCTTGATGAAAAGTTTTCCACAGACTTGTTGAACTTTCTCACGTTGTTTTGGATAAGCACAAAGCTTCCAAAGTTCGCTGCTATAGGACAGTGCCTTATTTAAAGCTTGGACGGAAGATGTTTTATTGGAGGAGAGCAGCTTTCCAACATCAGCGGACGCAATTCTATGTAAGGTGTGGGGTACGCATTTGAAATGAGGAGGAAGTTTTCTTTGGCGTGTATCTGCTTCCAAACCTTCAAGGACGCCATCGTCAATATTGACGATGGTTAATTCTGCTTCATTATCATCCTTATTATCAGCATCAATGTAGTAATCTCTGAATTGTGATCCATAAACCTCAAAAGCTTTGATGAAATTGCTACCTCCATCCGTAACGACTCCCACAACTTTATCTAGAGGAATTTCGTATTTGTCCATCAGATTCAAGAGCACATCACGGATGCGGTCATATGTATGTGCGCCATCAAATCTTTGAAGTGCAATTACATATGACTTTCGTTTCAACCCTCGGTCACCTGGTGCTATGCAACTGATAGTGGCGCCTAAGTAATTGCGACCTGCGCCAGACCAAGCATCACATGTTACGCAGATGAATTTAGTGTTGAAGATTACCTTTTTCATGCTAATCACAAATTCAGCAACTCTGGAAAGACAAGAGAGTTCATTTCCAAGAGATATAGAAACTGAATATGATCTGCTTAAAAATAGAAACAGAAACAATAGAAACTAGAGATGCTGCTTATTCCGTATACATCTGTTCATTACATTAGGATTTCAAAAAAGCTAGTTATATTTCGAAGAAAATATTAGCGTTTGAATAAAGTTTGACCTTAAATTTGAAATTGAATCCTTACACAGTTATATTTCGGCTATACAGTCGTAATCTGTCGTTCAACGCATAGTTTGAGATTTTTTTTGTAATCTCATGAATTAGAAAAAGAATCTTGAAATTAGGACTAAAAGATCATTGTGAGAATCTTATAATTTCCCAAAAGATTCTACGGGACTTTTTTTCTGAATTCGCACAGAAGTCTCAGGAGTTATCACGGTAAATTTTTCAAAATTCTCACGGTAAAGTTGTCGAAATTTCACACAAAAAAAAAACTAATAAGAATTTCCAAAAGGTAATTTTTCAGAATTTTCACAGAAATTGTTCGAAATTTCCACGAGAGATTCTGCTAAATTTCTACGCTAATTTCTTCTGAGTTTCCACAGGACACGAAGTTATTCAGTGTTTCCATAAGTATTTGCTCGGAATCTCCAAGGAAAGTTTTCCGGTAGACCCACATCAATTCTTCACCAAATTTTTACCGTTTATACCACGGAATTACAACATAAAATTGTTTGAAATTTAAACGAAAATTCTACTCAAATTTCACAAAAGTCTGAATTTAAACAGGAAGTTGTTCAGAATTTCTAAACACTTCATTGGATTTCAAAATGAAATTCCTCCAAATTTTTACGGAAAATTTCGATAAAATTTTTTTTTTCGAAAAATCTAAAGAATTATCAATTTTATCTAATCTAAACGCAAAATTCCAACGAGAAATTGCGCGGAGTTTGAAGGGGAATTCTTCCATGTTTAAATGGTAATGTTTAAGAAAATGAATTGAGACATTGTAAGAGAATTTCTCTAAAAGATCTCAGAAATTTCCACTGGATGTTTTCCGAAACATACATTCGAAATCAATTAAAACTTAAAATGTATAGATGAGTGGCGTAACAGATTTTAAACAATGGCGCGCCGTTACAAAAATGTCAGCGGCGACTTTATGCCAAAAACGGTGGCACACATCCTTTACTGGGAATGTCCTTGCAAATGCTTAGGAAAAAGATGGACATCTGCTTAATAAAGATGATACAGGTAATATTAGATTTGTTACCTTGAAAGATATTTAGTATACCTACTATAAACTATAGTTGTAAAGGTTTACAATGTTATTTTATGTATACTTTACAGTCAAACCTCCATGAGTCGATGTTCCATGACTCGATATCGACTCATGGAAGCAAATTATGCCATATTAAAAAATATTTTCTAGGCTACTCTGATGGTCCCTTCAAACAGTTTCACAAGGATTTCCTATTCCACATCTCGATATTTCCATGAGTCGATGGTCCCTTCAATATCGACTTATGGAGGTTTGACTGTATTATAGTGGTTTTTATTTACGTAATAAATTCATCACTGAGTAGAACATGAAACACAGATAATTGAAGATTGAAAAGAAAAGCCTACACCTCCTGTTGTAGAAGCAGTAGCAACTAAACCACCCAACTCGTCTCCAGAACTTCCATTCGAAACAAATATAAAATATAAAAATATGGCCATAGAACAATTATTAGAATTTTAAAATTTGAAGGAGAATCATCAAACATTTAATTAAACTCTTTTTTTTTTTTGAAAAAAATCGGAAACACTCAAATAGATTTTAAGAAGTGTGATGATCGAGGCATTCCGCTATATAGGTATTAATAAGAGAACTATAAATTCTGAACAAATATCTTCTTGAGAATCAAAGGAACAATTATCGTGATTGATATTGTTGCTCGGAGACCTACGACGAAGTATACTGTACAATCACAATCTAACAAAGCTCACATTTGCATCCTCTTAATCACCACGGCAGTAATGTTTGCAATATTTATTATTTTAAGAGAATAGCCTGGAATTGAATCACCGACCTCTTGAGTATAAAGCATAAATCTACTACTACTACGTAAAGAGCATAAAACTACTTCATCGTAATCTATACACTTTGATGTAATTAGTTTACGAAACAGAACAACCATCGCGCTGTGCTAATTATCACAGTGATACAGAATGGCTCACTGATAAAGATCTTGCATTAGAGGAGTGTGATTCTAAGCTGCTATGATTCTGTGAACTGGGAGTTGATTTGAACTCATCTAGACTAACAGATATTTTAGTAATTGAACTCAAGGTTTATACTCTCTTAATCGGTTTTCTCAATGACCAATAGTGCACGTGCTACTGGTCGCGGATCGAAAGTGTGGAATGGAAGCTGAAGTATAATTTGGCTGAATTTATTAAATAAAGAACCTTTAATAATCAGTCAGTTCTCCTTAGTCACCGATTGTGCTGCCAGAGATTGAATTCAAAGCGAAATGATAAAATCTTTCACTTATCATCTCTGTATACACTCACGATATGTAGCACACCATGAGAGATGTTTTTCGCAAGCAGTTGCGACAATGAACTGATTCGGTGGATAATACTCCATGAAAAATTCCTTTTTAAAAAAAGCTGCAATTATGGGGGCACCAGTGATGCATTTCAATGTGTTTTACACAGCTGTGTGAAGAAAGATCCTTGATGGAAAATGAGCGAAAACGAATCGTTTTATCATAGCGTGTGCTTAATTATTATTTGGTAGATAAGTTACAAAACAACGAGGACCGCATGAAGTGCTGGTTTTTAACCAGGAAAACTTTTGCACTCTGCTGTTGGATTAGTTTTTAAAGCCGCTAGAAATGGAAAAAATATGAAGTTAAATGCCCATGAATTGATGAAAAAGATCGTTGATTTGTTTTAGAATCCTCTGGCGAATTTTTTTTTAAATGGTTTTCAGCACCAAAAAAGTAAAATAACAATCTTGCATGTGAAATAGTTCATTTTCAAGCCAGCATTTAATTACAGCGGCCTAAATTAAGATAAATTTAGTGGCCCCTTTTATAGA
This sequence comes from Armigeres subalbatus, assembly GCF_024139115.2. Classification (NCBI taxonomy): domain Eukaryota; kingdom Metazoa; phylum Arthropoda; class Insecta; order Diptera; family Culicidae; genus Armigeres; species Armigeres subalbatus. The sequence goes on along the minus strand of NC_085139.1, from coordinate 136,139,839 downwards.
AATGGTAGACACTTCCCGGATAAAAAATACAATAGGGTGTTGCAATAAAATATAATAAAAATACAAAAAAATGTATAGATGAACATTCAATTCTATTGTTTTTATATCATACTAATTAAATTGCCATATGTCGTTCAAATAGACGTGCAATAAATTCTAATATATTAGCAAATATTCATGGTTTACCAAAACTTGAATATCTCAGTCCCATTATAATATTTTTGCAATTTGTTTTCACGAAAACTTTTCTTGTAAAAAATATTTTTTGGGTAATGGTTGACAATGTACGATAAAAAAATACGGACACGAGGTGATTTTTTGCGAAAATTATCGAAAAAATGTCCTTTATGATATTTAAATGGTTCTAGAGGTCATATCATAGTATAATACCAACCGTATTATCATCTAGGATACTTATTATGGTCCACATAAAAATAAAAAAATAATAATCGATCAAAAAAGTGATTTGATTCTGGCGAAAATAATCAATATATGACATTAAGTGCAAAAAAAAGTATGGAAAAAGCATAGTTAATGAATAATAACTTATTACAACGATAACAGATAGTCTTGTTACCAGCTAAGGTCTTCATCGCGAAAATTGAATCATAATCGTACACATGTAGGACTACAGTATGAAACGAAATAATTAATTGTGACCAATGTTAGTAAGTACATTGTACATACGTGACAAGATTTTAGATGAATTTGGGCAATAACATCACATTTGTTACATTTGTTAATTATTTCATCACATTTGTTATCTAAAAATACAGACTATAATGACCAGTAGACTGATTATTTATGGTTAAGGAGTTAAAAGAATTTCGTTGTTGGACTTTTGTTAACATTGGTTAGACTACAAAAACTTGTAACATCAGACATCATTGCATCGCATATAATTAAAATATCCCGACGAAATACACAATTGTCCAAAATATTTTTATAACGAAAAAATATGAGGGATGCTCTAAAGTCAATGTGTTTTATTCTCACAAACTATTTGATGTGAATATAATCAGAAATATCTTGTAACATCATTATTTAAGAAATGTAATTTGAAGAAGGCAATATTAAAAAGAATAAGAATAAGAATAAAAAGGTTGTGCATTCGTTTGAAAACTAAGTTCGTCTTCTTGTCCACCTTATTCCATTTCAATTATTTTTCAAGAGTGCCAAAGAAATCAAAAGACTGTCAAAATAATTGGTGGAATTAAATGGAGAGTACTTAACTCGTCTTAGACGGATGAAATAGTTCGATTTCAATCCAGGTTTCATGATCATAAAATTTGTCAAAGTGCATCACTCATATGAACTTGAAACCACTTGTGCTAATAAGGCTCCAATAAGGCTCAAATTTTTGGAGGACACTCAGCACATGAAACAAAATCAAATGAGCGTGGTGGAGCAAAATCGATTATACAGGATTATTTTGTGATAAACTGTGCGGTTTAATTTTAAAGTTTTTTTTCTCATGCGGATAAAGATCTTGATAGGATTCTGGATAAAAGAACTGCTCTAACGTTTGTTCATAAATATTGAAATACTAGCTGTTCAAAGTGGCCAGCCATTTTACTCCAGGACACAGATAAAGATTCGGCATTAAAACAATTTGATAAATGTAAATATATGTAATATCAATATGTGTATTTGTGTTTATATCGTAAAACGACTTACCTTTGATCCAAATAGCCAACCAGTTTCTCATATGACAAGATTGGAGAATCCAGTTTTTTGCCTTGCAGTCCGTTTACAAGCTTCTTGAAAGAGAGTTTTCGCACTGTTGTCAAAGGAAGTATACCATCGATTATGTAATCTGTTACGAGAGTATCGGCCTTAGATTCCGCGGCTTTGCTGGATGAGGTACAACTTATTGTTGGAAAGTTTAACGTCGATTGTAATTTCTCTTGGCACGTCGAGTGTTTTGGTTTGGACTGTACCTTCTTTTTCGGAGCTGCTAAATACTCGTTCAAACATTCTTCATGCCCTTTTTCCTGAAATAGACATGAGAAATGGTACTATTAAAAATATTGAAAAAAAAAAAGAAAACAATTGATTCAAATTAAGTCGAAAGGAAATCAGCTAAAAGTTGGAATTGATTTTATATGGAAACTAGGCATTTTGTTATTCGTTATTTATGTTATATGTTATCATGCAAAATCAGAAAAACTCTACTGACGGGCATGTAAAAACTATTTAGGAAAAATTTGTTATTAAAAAGAAATTTGAAGGAAATTATTATACAAAAGAATTTAGGCCGATACAAATATTTAAATACAATTATGTTTCTCCCCCCTCTCGGTTTTTTCGCCCAAAAAAATATTTTGAGGGGGCAACAAAAAAAAAATCGGGCAATTTTGATGATTTTTAAAACATTCTTTAACAAACCCGAGGAGTTTTAATGATTTTTTCCATTTTAATATTTATTTTGTTTATTCCTCCCTCTTGACCTTTCGGAGACCAGTAGGACATAATTTAAATTAAATATTTGTAACGGTCATCAGAAATTCAAAATAATATTGTTCACTTACGGGTATTTATTCAAAAGAACGTATGTGATTTTGTGAACAAAGAGTCAAACGTCGATTTATTCAACCTGATAGCACTCTCACGTAATCTATCTCCATAATCAAGTAGGGGAAGGCTTCCGCTACCTGTTGGTGGCGTTGCAAGGGAATATCATCAGATTGGACAAAGCGACGTTTGAACTTTTGTTTATAATACCACATATGCCTTTTTGAAAAAGTACACCTACGAGAATTTTACTGTCCATGTGTGGATGGAAATTAAAGTGCAATCACACACACACACTTACACAGTACCTGTTATATTTGGACTTATTTTTTTGAGCTTTTGTTTCACTTTTGCTGTGGACTGATTTTCACGCTTACCTTCAAGTGCGATAAATAATTAGTCGATTGCTTCGCCGTTCCTTTCACAATTTTCCCACACTTGAGGCATTTCGCCTCCACCTTTCTTCCACCTTCTACTTTAAGGATTTTGAAAAACTTCTCCCCATCTAAAATTCTACTAAATTCACTCGCTGATTCTTCAGCCATTTCCATGAATTCAAATCACTCACTAACTGAAACACACGATTTTCGCGAGCAAAGGAAAAACATAGCACACCCGATGACACTTTGAGCTGAACTGACTGGCTTCGAATCACACGACACGTTCTCTAGAGACAGAGCAATGTATTGCGAAACAAACACATAGAGCTTGCTGATCAATCATCTTTCTCTTTCGAGCACATAGAAATAGATTTGTTTCCATCGAAAAACTATTCCCGTTGAAACAAATCCTATCCTTTTATGTGCGCTTGCCATTAGGACACATACTCACATACCATATCGATTTTTTATATATACAATGGTATAAACGCAAAAACCACCTACAAACTACACACGTATAAAATATAGGGTAAATTACTCATAGTGAAGACCTTCTCGGCAGTGAACTCTCTAGATTTGATCACACTTTATTTATATAGTAATTTATGTTTACGTCCTATCAAATTCTTCCGGGAAAAGTCAACTTACATTCTGACGAATGTTCTTATGCTTTTTTATGTTGTGAAGTGTTAATAATTGTAAAATGTTTGAGGGGTATACAAGGGTATAGTGTATAGTATATGAAAAACTTTTGTAATGGAGCTTGAAAATAAGATATATGGATATGAAAATACAACTATGAAGTTACAACTATAACGATGAAACATTCTATCATAAAACCCAATTTAAATTACTTTTTCGAATGCATATTCAAAGGTGATATTCGGTTGTATTAATTGAGTGTATGACCTTTGTAATATTATAGGGAAGAGTAGAACTAGTTATCGGAAATTTACTCTAATCATTCAATAAATAAGCAACGAGGTTAACTATTGATCATTTTACCGTACCCTATCCTTCGATCGAAAAATGCAAACACATATTCGAGAACGATGAGTGAAGATGCGAATGTTGCTTCGGCTCTTTCTCTTTGCTTATAAATGTGTTACAAATACTATTGCGTCCACCTTCCAGTGTGGTTATACAGGTGTCGTACTCGCACGCCACACATGTTTTGTTGAAGGTCGATGAATGTTCAGTCTCAGTGTTGCTAGATGAACTTTTTAAATTATTCATTGATTAAAATCTGCTTCATAATTCATGATTAATGAATAATGATTACATTAGAAATATCAATGATTATGATTAATGATTAACGATTATGTGCATAGTTTTTATGATTAAGATTGATGATTAATGATTTGTTGTTCCAACCAATGATTATGATTAATGAATAACGATTATTAACCAGTTTGTTGTGATTAACGATTAAGCTAATGATTAATTTTAGTGATTATTCATTAATCATGATTAAATTTATGATTAATCATTAACGCTCTGTGGCAAACCAACCAAGCGGGATATTATTTGCAAAAATGTTCACTGTGCGACTTCAAATTAAATTTGAGCACTATCCGCGGTTAGATGGGGAAAATAGCAATAGAATGAGCTATAATTTAATATTATTCTCACAAGTTTCACTCGAAAAAACTTATCATAAACGGAGTAGAAATGAAACGCCTCTATATCAAACGCCTTTGTTTGTAGTTTTTTGCAGTGTGGCCAATTTTCAGAGATTTAATAGAATAATAAGATTCTAAAATTACAAATATATATTTATGTATCGATCAACCATTTTTGGTATCATAACTGTATCAATCACAAAGAGAGATCCTCTTGGGAACATCATGGTTGTCGTGATATGACCACTGTCTTTTAGTGGAGTGAATGGTTAGAAAGAAAAGTGGAGTTAGTGGAGAAAATGGCCAATTTTGCTGCTATAGCAGACATTATATCTGTCACTAAGGGGCAGCAGGGACTATGTCCAAGGGCTTGACGACCCCTCCCCATGGCCACTGCGAGTTAGGGGGCCTGCCTAGGATGTGGTGGGGTTTGACAGTGGGCTCTGTTAAACCTCTACAAAAAGCTGCATGTGTCCATAAGCAGGCCCTAACAAACCCAGTCAACACATGAACGTATATGGTGTCGTGTAGGATGCTGAAGTGCAGGCGATAGAGGTACTTTTCCACACAACATGTATGTATATCGTCTCCATTTTAGCATCTTGTATTGCACCATGTGCGATTTTATGTAGACTGGGAAGCGACCGTGTGCCGCTCAAAGCGCACAAGCCCAACACGAGTGCCAACCGGCACATCAGGATTAAAATACCAGTGAGATCCTGATTACGGTATACTGGTCAAGGCAAGTGACACACACGCGCGCGCGAAAGTAATGCAAAATAAACGACATGTAAAATGAACGTAAATTTACATTCTTACTTAACGTCAAATAGAGATAAAATAAGGGTTGCTGAATAACATTAGCTTTTCGATTACTATCAATTATTTTCAATCCCGTTTCTTTTTTACTTTTCTTACGTTAATGAAATGATAACGCGGGCGTCTAATCCGAAATTCAAATGAACAATCGCTCACTTTGAGCGATTGATTGTTTATTCTCGCGAAGAATGAACAATTGAACAAATTAAGGAAATGCTAATAATGCTGAGTAGAAGTTTCATAGGTCACATCACTTTCCATGGTGAATCCCGATCTATGTTACTGATTACCCCATCCAACTAACACTACTTCCTTCCCGTGGTAAATGTGGAGATGCAGAGGTGTTCTCGGTCTCTAGTAGCAACAATTACCACACACTCACATTCCCTCCTTTTCCCAACTGACTGTAAGGACTTGGCCGGCGCCGTTATTGATCAACATTTGCGAGCTGCTGAAACGTGCACTTCGAGAATAGTTGGTAAATCTCAACCACTATTCACTTGGATCGTAGTGCAATTTGCACCAGTTCTGATCAATCACGGAGTAGCAACCATTGATATGTACAGTCAGTCTAAGCTAAGCTAAGCTAAGCTATAGCAGACATTATATCTGTCACTATTACTCTATTCGAGAACTAAAATACTTGCCTTGCTTAATACCAACAATATTTAATTTTCGCACGACTGATATTACGGTAGACTACGAAGAATTATTAGGATTTGAGGCTAGACCAATTCAACCTTTCATTAGACTTGGAACAGCTCATAAAGGGATCAGTTTCCCCCTATATGGGGATCAAGTCTCCCGCAAGTTTTGAAAATGCCAAGTTTTCTATCTTTTGGCAAAATCGATTTTTTTGGTAACTTTCATGAACAAATAATTGCTTCCAATGACGTTTTTGAATAGCTTATTAAATTCTTTATCAAGTCCATCAAGAAGCGTGCAAATCTGTGCATTGTACATCGAGAAATATCCTAAACAAAAAGTGGGGATCATGTGTGTCCAGTTTCCCCTACAGTAACAAGATGCCCTGATAGTTGTCAGATATCTACATCAGATTCTCTTTTATTGGGACGCTAAGACGCATTGAAGCCACTCGGCCGGAAAAGTAGCGATATCCCAGATATTGTAGAATAGTTAATGCATCATTTGTGTTGATAGCAGCATCGCTGCTAATAAGCGATCAACCTGACCTAACTGTATGCGATAACTGGCGAGGCATTATGTTGCTGTGCACCGTTTTCAAAGTTCTATGCAAAGTTATCCTAGCCCGGATTCAGGAGAAGATCGATGCGACTCTCCGGCGGCAGCAGGCCGGATTCCGTGCCGGAAGATCATGTGTGGACCATACTGTCACGCTCCGTATCATTCTGGAGCAGGTCGACGATTTCCAAGAGTCCCTTTACTTGGTATTCATTGGCTACGAAAAAGCTTTCGACCGTCTCAATCACGAGAATATGTGGTGCTCCCTGAGGCGCAAGAGGGTCCCTGAGAAAATCATCAGCCCTATCGAGGCACAGTACGAGGCCTTCCCGTGTAGTGTACTGCACAATGGGATCTTGTCCGACCCTATCCGGGTCGTAGCAGGTGTGAGGCAGTTTATTTATTTACTGTTGTATCCATCTGACACCATGGTCTTAATGTATTATACTTAATTAAATTATACTAAACAATTAATTGAATATACGTGATGTACGCAAACGTTGTCGAAATGCTTCGGTAGATAAATTAAAGTCGAATAAAGAATATGCTTCTCGAAATGCTCTGCAAATAGAGTTGATTGGGTCATTGGCTCCATAAATAGTTATCCTAGCTGATAGTTGTATCAGTTGCCTCGATCGAAGGATACGTTCAGGGGCATAAAAACGAACACGTTCCAGCAGAGCAGGGCAGCCGACTTCACTATGTATTAATTTGGCGCCATAAACTGCCCGGTTAGTTTTACGACGTACATGTAGTGGTTCAATTACTAGTAAGGCACAACGGTGTTTATAAGGAGGCAAATTTAACGGGTCACGCCACGGCAGATTCCTCAATGCATGTCGAACAAATTTTCTATTTTTCGCTTCTATTCTCGTGATCCATAATGTTTCATAAGGAGACCACACCACCGACGCAAATTCCAAAATGGATCTGACCAAAGAACAGTATAGGGCGCGCAGGCATATTGGGTCATTAAACTCTTTAGCAATCTTGAGGATGAATCCTAGTTGACGATTGGCTTTTTCTACTACATAAGAGTAATGCAGCTTAAATGTTAGTTGGTAATCCAACAACACTCCAAGATCCTTCAGTTTATCCACACGTTCAATTTGTTGACCATTTATGCTGTAATCACATAATATCGGAGACTTCCGAATAGCCGAAGAAATATCTAGAAGTAAATCTTAGAGAGAAGAAAAGAAATCTTCAAGGAATTTCCTCGTGAATTTCTTAAAAAAAATTAGTAGGGGGTTTCTAGATAAGAAGGAATTACAATTACATGAGAAGGATTTTTGAACGATTTTCAGAGGAATTTGTGGATAACTTTCCGGAGGAATTCAGAAGTTCCCAGGGGAGTTTCTAGAAGGATTTCAAGGAGAATTTTTGAGCCCGAAATGTTTCGAGTTGCTTTGGACTTTCATATATTATGGATCCTGGATGCCCTAATAAGTTTTGGGAATCTTTTGAATTTCAACCACCTATTTCTGTATATGATTGGATCGTAAAGTGCACATGTTTGAGGGAATTCATTTCAGTACCCGTTCAATCTTTCCACAATTTACGGGGTGGGAGGGTGGCCCCCCTGCCCCCCTCTGGCTACGTCATTGAGCGGTAAGAATATTATTCGTAAAAACACTAGAGAACTGCTCTGCGAATAGCGCGCACTTTTCATCCAAACTGTTTGCCAAGCCGTCAACTAGATACATCGATGTAGGGAGACCATTTTCCTGTCGTTTAGAGTTGACAAAAGACCAATTTTTTTCGGATTTCTGCGAAGATCGTCCTGTTTCCGCCTCACATACTGTTTGTACAGAAAACGGTTATATCCACGATATATGCGACTCGCTTCATCAAATTGTTGTTTCGAGAAATAGCAGTACTGCTGCAGCATCTTGAAACGACGACGTCGTAATGCACGAAGCCGCAAGTTGTCCCAAGCTGGTTTCTTAGGAGGTCGGATAAGTGGGACAGTCTGGGCAATCTAATTGCGCAAAATAGTGTTGAATGCAGAAACAGCAGAATCCACGTCAGTACTTTGCGTCACTTCGATCCAATCTGTATTCGATAGAAGACTGCACATTGTGTCAAAATCACCTCGGCGGAAATCGCGTGCGGAGAGGTCAATTTCTTCAGAAAATGATATCACAGACTGGAATGTTACGCAGAAATCGAGTGGTGGATAAAAGCGGTCGATAGGGACAACCTCCTCCGCAGCTAGAGATGTAAATTTATTGGTAGTATCAGAGTCGCTGCTAAATACAAGGTCCACTATGCGTTCATTACAATTCCTGATCAAATTTCGTTGATGTAATCCGTGAAATGACATGTTGTCGAGCATAATCTGGCTGCCAATGGAGATATGTGACTGCAAAGCATCGACGAATGCGTGGTCACTATACGCTTGCTTTCATACTAAACGTGGTTGATTAAAATCTACGAAAAGCACCATGGAGTCTGAATCCTTCCGTAAGCTACAGATCACAGATGCAGCGTCGATGTGATACTGCATAAATGTTATCGGGGGGATGTACAAAGCGCCAATAAATAGATCAATTGCCCGAACAGACACTTTAACCCACAGCTGTTCGATATTCGCACCGTTGCGAAGAGTAACGAGTGATGACCCGATTTTTTTGCTTACAGCTATCAAAACACCACCTCCACGTCGGCGAGAGCTATTGGTAACACAACGATCGACACGGAACACTGCATAGTTGCTGCAAAACAACTTCGACGATTGTATACAATCGCCCAGCCATGTTTCAGTAAAAACTGTCCGTGATTGCCGAAGGGACCGTTCTAGAGAGTGCTTTCACAATAGGTGTGAGCGAGCTGGAACTGGAAGGTATGTCAGGCAGGGATGAGCTACTGCAAAAGGAATACTTGCCTGATATCACAGGCTGGAAGACCCCTTTGCTGACCTCGACCACAGGGCCAGGACGACTGTGATGACTTGGAACAGCTTCTTGCACGACTGGACCGAGGGGCTCCGGGGCTTCCAATATGCTATATGTATACTGTGCGTCCTGGTAATGAATTACTATCATCCGATTGCCGTTTGTCGAAACGATGTAATGGAGTGCAATATATTTCGCTGGAACATGGGGATGAATTAGGCAGGAAAACTGTTCTATGACACGCATACTTGCCTGGGGGATGCCGTCGGGAGATCCCATCACAAACCTCGACCACAGGGTCAGGACGACTTTGACGACTAGCACAAGCGGCAGACAGCGCGACTGGGTCGAGTAGATTGAGATCTCCATCAGAGCTGTAGGCAATGCGTCCTGGTAAAGATGTATTGTAGAGGGTAGGAAGATTATTTAGCGATGTCATTGGAGTTCCATTGGGGAAGCCTGCGTTGTACCAGAATCTTTCGGTGGAGCAACGTGATCCATGTTGATTTTCATAATTTGTGGCAAGTTTTTTGGACGATCTTCGAATTCCCTGAAGTACACATTTTCAGGCCACGATTCAGCGCTTAAAGCGATTTCAGTCAATGATCTAAAGAGTCCAACTTTGAACGAAACGAACCGCATGGTTGATATATCCTTGCCTCTTGACACTAGCTTCACCACTTTTGGATTAGGAAGCTCATTTCCCATGCCAAGACAGTTTCGAACAAATTCCATTATTTCCTGTTCGGTGGTACTTGGATGGAAAGCCGAGAGATAGATCCAAAATAAATCGTCATTCAGTTGGATTGTTTGCACCGTCTCACATAATGCCTTACTTGTACCACGGTTCTTAGCGGGTCTGAAGGCGATCTGAGGCGAGTTATTCTCTGAGACGCGCCTGCGTTTTGGAAAGTACGTAGTTTTAAGCACATCATTGTACCGAAACATTGATGAATCCAGCGGAGTTTTTGGCTGACAATTAACTTTTGCCGACAATGAATTCACAGCATCATTTAGTCTCGCCAGACCGTCTTTCAACGAGTTGATTGCCTCGGATTCATTAGAGGCTTTTGTTGTCCGTCGTCATAACGCATCGCCAGATTCCGAAAATGTCCACTAGAAAATAAGGCTGCACATCCAAAAAACATTATTCACATGCTGTTTTAATGTTTCGACGGCTGGCTGATCCACGTTTACGCTAAAGGCATGGAATGACTCTCCACAATAACCGCGACAAGTTATGTGATCCTTCTCCGATGTAACCTTTTGACAACGGGGACATGCCATAATTGCAGTGTTCGATGTGCGCCAAAATGTAGGCACGATAAATAGGCAAATATTTGCTTGTTGTATGCAATTTTGTGAGCAGGCCGCAGCACAAAATTCTTATTAGCAAACTCGCGGAATGACGTATGGCATGTAAAGCAATCAGTGTGTCAATCGGTCAATGTCCATTCAACATAGAATAACACAATTTTGTTCACTACAGTCAACAGATAACAACACTAAAGCACTACACAATGTTCACATATAACACTCAGCGATTGGTCAGAATAATAAAATTAAATGAACATTAATATCAATTAAAATTACTATCGACGGTAGCAGCAATGTTTACTGTCATACAGTGATGCCAGATAGTAGTTGAGGTGTGAGGCAAGGATGTATTCTATCACCGTTATTGTTCCTGATAGTAATCGACGAGATTCTGGTAGGTGCCATTGAATGTGAACCAAAGCGCGGACTGCTATGGGAGCCTATAACCATGGAGCGCCTAAACGATTTCGAATTGGCTCTTCTCGCTCAACGGCGCTCTGATATACAGAGTAATCTCAACGACCTTGCCGAGCGCTCCTCAGGTTTAGTCACCAACGTCAATAAAACCAAATTGTTGGATGTAAACACGGTCACTCCTTACAGTTTCACAGTAGCCGGACAATCAGTGGAGAATGTTAAAAGCTTTCAATATCTTAGTAGCCAAATGGCGTCAGACGGCGATGCCAAGATCAACATAGGCGCACGGATCAAGAAAGCAAGTTTAAGAAATATCTGGAAAAACAGGCAGATAAAAGTTCGCACTAAAATCCAAATTTTCAACTCTAACGTGAAATCTGTATTGTTATACGCTAGCGAAACATGGTATGTATCAATGGAGAACACTCAACGGCTGCAGGTGTTCACCAACAGATGCCTGCGGTACATAAGGGCCTGGTGGCCTCAAAACTGGATCTTAAAAAACGAGCTCCATCGTTGTTGTCACCAGAGGCCGATTGCAACAGAAATTCGGGATGGAAAGTTGGGCTGGGTAGGCCACACCTTACGTAGGAGCAGAAACGAAATATGTAAACAAGCAATAGACTAGAACCCCGCGGGATATCGCAGCAGTGGGAGAAACAGAGGCTCATGGTGGCGAAGCCTAAATAAAGAAAAAATCTAACCAAATCTAACCTGGCAACAATCGGATAGCTGGACATCGCTCAGGATGGAGATCTTTCAAGTCAGCCCTTTGCACCTTCGGAGGTGTACAGGGCCCATAAGTAGGTAAGTAAAAGTTTCATAAAACCTCCATATATCATTCTGCTGCATTATTCACTGCGCCCCAGTAATCACTTTTTCTGCACACTGTTTTTTGTCTGCGGTGGTTTCGTTTTTCGGCTGCTCTGGCACCCTTGTACCGATTTCTATTCAACCGGGTACCCGACATCAATATTCGGCTTCTGGCAACGTTATTCTTGTCTGTCAAACACTGACTCTCTACATAGAACAAACCCGTCTTGATTTACTGTGCCTATCACTTCTCGTGCTGTTGTGCTCACCGATCCATTGATTGACTCCCAAAGATCGTTGATGTTCTCGCTAACATTGATTCCTCTTATCCACTATATCCACTGACGGTATTCAGATACTCCTTCCACCGACAATTGCTGGATACTGTAACGCATTATTCATTGTGATCTTTCGTTCGATATAGTTGACAACCGTGCTCGAATTGTTCTGACAACGAGTTAGTAATCAGAATTAAAGTTTGGACATCTGAATATCTACAAATCGGTAACATTCGATAAATGCTGCCCATCAACCGGTACATGGTCTATCTGGTTGAAAGTTTTACCATTCATGTTTCTTCAGGTGTGCTTTCCGATACCCTTTCGTGTGAAAACAGTCGCCACTGATGAACATCCCTCTGTCAGCATTTACTATCCAAAGGGCGTTGTCATTGGTAGCAGAATGAGGCTCTCCCTACTGATTATGGAACGAAAAAAGTCCTGATCGATCTGAGCGCTAGCGTCTTTGATAACAATGTTCACGTCATGCTTTGGGCACTGTCGATATACTCAGGAAATTCATAAAAGTTGACGGATTTATCGTTTGTTTGTGCGTAGATGTTGATTAGGCTCTAATTGAAGAATTTGCCCCGTATCCCCAACAAACAGATCCGATTGATTTCCACCTCATAATTCGCTTTATCTGCTTGTCCATCATTACGAAACCATCTTCATGCTCTGCTCTTTCGCCGCCACTGTGTTGTTATATTTGAATGCAGTGTTGGTCGTGACATCCAAGGCTCTGCATTCACGAAAATTGTGGCGAAGGGACAGTTATCTCAAGATCTGACTAAATGCTTCAAAGAACGATTGATTCCCTATTTTTATAATCACGTCCAGTACATTTCTGAATAATAAAATAACAGATGGAAATCGATTCCGTCACGAACAAAAAAAAAAGGAAAAGCCATTTAGCACCTTGACTCAATAAATACTTTCGAGTTGATTGGATTATGCAAATTCCTCTATCTATACGCACCATGCGAACTGCAACTACAGTCAACGTGAAACATTACCATGCAGAACAAAAGTAACAAGAGCATCATTTGCGAAAGCAAAACAAAAACATCACGAGTGAAAAATTGAATTTTTCTGCGGTCGACGGCGCTGAACATAATGTTCTCGTTGAAATTCGATTAATGCACTATACACATAGGTACCGTAGGGCGTAACACCATCAGTGCTAGCTGGAATGGATGTACCCGGTGGTTTTCACAGGATTTCCTCCCTCTCGCAAATTGACCACCGAAATGGTGGAAAAGCGTTTTCATCTACACCATCAGATGTAGTCTGTCGCTGAATGGCAACAACGCGTAAAGGCGGATGGTCTAATATGCTCGGTCAGAGATATGCAAGGATCAAGGATTGATTGCAGAGAATAATGGAATGCTGCTTTAGAGATGGCTTTTCAGTCTTGACAAAATCAAAACACTGTTATTTAATCTTGTCCGACGTTTCGGTCCGTTTGGGACCTTCCTCAGGGACTCAGGGTCCTGTAAGAATTGAGTCCCTAAGGAGGTTCCAAACAGACCAAAACGTCGTACAAGATTAAATAACAGTGTTTTGATTTTGTCAAGACTGTAAAAGTCATCTCTAAAGCATTAAATCACATTCGAAAGTAATAGTTTAATGAAATGTTGGATATGCTGGGTTGATTTCGGTTTGATACCAGGAGTAGTTGACTTGGTAGAACAATTGACCTGAGTTCCAGAATGAATTTGGAGAACCCTGATTTGATTTTGATTTAAATAAATTTTACTCATTTCACAGTTGTTTAATCGAAAATTTTACATCCTGTATGAAAACATTCGTATTCCAGCCGATGTTGCAAATAAAAATAGCATCCCTTAAAACAAACTAGCAAACTAGAGGGAACTAAATGAGGCGTATAAGACAACGGTGAAAGAATTGTGAGAATAGTTTAGAAGTCGCCAAAAACCTAATGTTTGAAATCATGATTCTCATGGTTCGTTGATTCAACTCTTTGACATGTTAACCAAGAACAAGTACTTCCCAACATATAATTAGGTTCAGGTTTGCCTTAATACGTGTTTCCATACAAATACTTGCACACTTGTGCTTCTTAATCTTCTTCTTCTTATTCTTCATTATTGACATTACATCCCCCACTGGGACATTGCCGCCTCGCTACTTAGTGTTCATTCAGCACTTTCACAGTTATTAACCGCGAAGTTTCTAAGCCAAGTTACCATTTTCGCATTCGTATATCATGAGGCAAACACGATGATACTATTATGCCCAGGAAAGTCGAGACAATTTCCGAACCGAAAATTGCCTAGAACGGCACCGGGAATCGAACCCAGTCACCCTCAGCATGGTCTTGCTTTATAGAAGCGCATCTAACTAGGCTAATAATTAAAAGGATGTTATGACATTTGCAAAAAAAACTTAGTCACAAGATAAATCATTGCGCAATTGTATGCGTCTCCATATACTGTTTTGCTTATATACTGATAAGCAGTTTTCAATATCCCTACCTACCGTTTCCCCTATTTTGGCCTGAAATATATTCATAAAATATTCAGATATCGTAATGACTTAGATAAAAGTTATTAGGTAGGGGGAAAGACGGCTTTGGCAGGTTTTGTTCTATTATTGGTAGGGGGGTTTTTGTCGACCAAATTTTATGAAATTTGATTACAATATTCTTTGATATGCAAAGAACGTTTAGGCCAAATTTGAGCCTAGTCAGTCATAAAAAAAAACCCTGCCAATAATAGAACAAAACCTGCCAAAGCCGTCATTCCCCCTACTTAGAATTTTACCTTATACGAGCATGCAATCAAACATGCAAATAACTACAACGCCGTTAAAGTGATGAACCCCCTGCAACGGATTCCGCATTCCAGTTTATTGAAATTAGGTCAACAACAACAACAAATTGCTTAACAACAAAAGTACCAAAATAAACAAATTAAATTAATAATTTAATTGGAAGATTTTCAAACTGATTTGAATATAAAAGGAAGAAATAGGTTTATTGTTACCAAGAAGATTTATTTTCCGCTCTTTTCCAATTGTTGAATGGTTTGTTTCGATTTAAGATGTGAGCTTTTCAGACCAGTTTCCCAATGGTATTTCCATACAGCCATCAGTGCACGCAGCAATGAACAGATTTTCCCCCACGTAACCGCGAAAACTACGCGGGTGCATTTAGCGAGCATGCTTGTAGTCTATCCTGATGATGGTCACCGCCGCCACCACCATCACCACCACTATCGTGGCCTTCATCGGTATTACAGTAAGCTATTAACAATACAAGCAGCACTCTCCTCGGTGCAGTAGCTTTTCAATTCTCATTTCATTTTTAATTTCCGGCAACTAGGGGGTTGAAATGCCGAAAAATCAGAATATGTGGGAATGTCGTTGATTGGAGGGAAAATGTTTTGTAGTCGAATTTGTGGGTGTTTCCTGTCTGCAGTAGATGAAAGTTGTTCGAAAGGCACTTTTTCTGGAGCACGACCTTGATCATAAATACGCTGGACATTATTACCCTATACACCACGAACGATAGGTGAATACAGATGTTGAATTATTTGAACCAAACACTGCTCTTCTGAGACATTTTCTAAAACCAATATTATTGATTAATTTTCATTGGCTTTTATCGGTGAGATCGAACTACCTAAGCTCAAAGTGGAAGGGAGCATGTTTGTAAAGCACGATGAAGCACAGAATTGAAAGTTATCGCAAGCGAGCGACAAGTATGAAATTGAAACGTAAGCAGAGGGCCATTGAAGAACAACACGAAATTGAAATCGCTGTTATTTTACCTAACGTCCACCCAGGAACGGCTTGGCTGATAGTGTGTGAACTATCTTACCAAGACAGGCAAAATAACAGCGATTTCAACCAATATTACAAACCCTCGAAAGGATTCCGAACGAGTCCCCGAAGGGATTCCGAACGAATTTCCGAAGGGATTCCAAACGAATCCCCGAAGGGATTCCGAACGAATCCCCGAAGGAATTTCGAACGAATCACCGAAGGGATTCCGAACGAATCCCCGAAGGGATTCCAAACGAATCCCCGAAGGGATTCCGAACGAATCCCCGAAGGGATTCCGAACGAATCCCCGAAGGGATTCCGAACGAATCCCCGAAGGGATTCCGAACGAATCACCGAAGGGATTCCGAACAAATCACCGAAGGGATTCCGAATGAATCCCCGAAGGGATTCCGAACGAATCCCCGGAGAGATTCCGAACGAATCCCCGAAGGGATTCCAAACCTAACCCCGAAAGGAGTCCGAACGAATCCCCGAAGAGATTCCAGACGAATCCCCGAAGGGATTCCGAACAGATCCCGAAGGATTCCGAACGAATCCTCGAAGGTTCGAAACGAATCCCCGAAGGGATTCCGAACGAATCCCCGAAGGGATTCCGAACAAATCCCCGAAGGATTCCGAACGAACTTCGAAGGATTCCGAACGAATCCCCGAAGGATTCCGAACAGATCCCGAAGGGTTCCGAACGAATCCCCGAAGGATTCCGAACGAATCCCGAAGGTTCGAACAGATCCCCGAAGGATTCCGAACGAATCCCGAAGGATTCCGAACGAATCCCCGAAGGATTCCGAACAGATCCCGAAGGATTCGAACGAATCCCCGAAGGATTCAGACAGATCCCCGAAGGTTCGAACAGATCCCCGAAGGATTCAGACAGATCCCGAAGGGATTCCGAACAGATCCCCGAAGGTTCAGACAGATCCCCGAAGGATTCGAACGAATCCCCGAAGGATTCCGAACGAAAGAAGGGTTCCGAACGAATCTGAAGGATTCCGAACGAATCCCGAAGGATTCCGAACGAATCCCCGAAGGATTCCGAACAGATCCCCGAAGGGTTCCGAACGAATCCCCGAAGGATTCCGAACGAATCCCCGAAGGGATTCCGAACGAATCCCCGAAGGGATTCCGAACGAGATCCCCGAAGGATTCCGAACAGATCCCGAAGGATTCCGAACAGATCCCGAAGGGATTCCGAACGAATCCCCGAAGAGGTTCGAACGAATCCCCGAAGGATTCCGAACGAATCCCCGAAGGGATTCCGAACGAATCCCCGAAGGATTCCGAACAGATCCCGAAGGATTCCGAACAGAACTTCGAAGGGATTCCGAACGAATCCCCGAAGGATTCCGAACAGATGAAGGGATTCCGAACGAATCCCCGAAGGGTTCAGACAGATCCCCGAAGGATTCCGAACGAATCCCCGAAGGATTCCGAACGAATCCCCGAAGGTTCCGAACAGATCCCCGAAGGGATTCCGAACGAATCCCCGAAGGATTCCGAACGAATCCCCGAAGGATTCCGAACGAATCCCGAAGGGATTCCGAACAGATCCCGAAGGATTCGAACGAATCCCCGAAGGATTCAGAACGAATCCCGAAGGGATTCCGAACGAATCCCCGAAGGGATTCCGAACGAATCCCCGAAGGGATTCCGAACGAATCACCGAAGGGATTCCGAACAAATCACCGAAGGGATTCCGAATGAATCCCCGAAGGGATTCCGAACGAATCCCCGGAGAGATTCCGAACGAATCCCCGAAGGGATTCCGAACGAATCCCCGAAGGGATTACGAACGAGTCCCCGAAGGGATTACGAACGAGTCCCCGAAGGGATTACGAACGAATCCCCGAAGGGATTCCGAACGAATCCCCGAAGGGATTCCGAACAGATCCCGAAGGTTCCGAACAGATCCCGAAGAGTTCCGAAAGAATCCCGAAGGATTCCGAACGAATCCCCGAAGGGATTCGAACGATCGAAGGTTCAGACAGATCCCGAAGGATTCGAACGAATCCCGAAGGTTCAGAATGAATCGAAGGGATTCGAACGAATCCCCGAAGGGATTCCGAACAGAATCCCCGAAGGATTCCGAACAGATCCCCGAAGGTTCCGAACGAATCCCCGAAGGATTCCGAACGAATCTGAAGAGTTCAGACGAATCCCGAAGGGATTCCGAACAGATCGAAGGATTCGAACAGATCCCCGAAGGGTTCGAACAGATCCCGAAGGTTCGAACGAATCCCCGAAGGGATTCCGAACGAATCCCCGAAGGATTCAGACAGATCCCCGAAGGATTCCGAACGAATCCCCGAAGGTTCGAACGAATCCCCGAAGGATTCCGAACAGATCTGAAGGTTCAGACAGATCCCCGAAGGTTCCGAACGAATCGAAGGGTTCAGACAGATCCCGAAGGGATTCCGAACGAATCCCCGAAGGATTCGAACGAATCCCCGAAGGATTCGAACAGATCCCGAGAGGTTCGAACGAATCCCCGAAGGATTCCGAACGAATCCCGAAGGGTTCAGACAGATCCGAAGGGTTCAGAACGAATCCCCGAAGGTTCAGAACGAATCTGAAGGGTTCGAACGAATCCCCGAAGGTTCGAACAGATCGAAGGTTCGAACGAATCCCCGAAGGTTCCGAACAGATCCCCGAAGGATTCCGAACAGATCCCGAAGGTTCCGAACGAATCCCCGAAGGAGTTCAGACAGATCGAAGGGATTCCGAACAGATCCCGAAGGTTCAGACAGAGAAGGATTCGAACGAATCCCGAAGGGTTCGAACGAATCCCGAAGGTTCAGACAGATCCCCGAAGGTTCGAACAGATCCCCGAAGGATTCAGAACGAATCTGAAGGTTCCGAACGAATCCCCGAAGGATTCCGAACGAATCCCCGAAGGGTTCGAACGAATCCCGAAGGTTCAGACAGATCCCGAAGGTTCGAACAGATCCCCGAAGGGTTCGAACAGATCCCGAAGGGATTCAGACAGATCCCGAAGGGATTCCGAACAGATCCCCGAAGGATTCCGAACGAATCCCCGAAGGATTCCGAACAGATCCCGAAGGTTCCGAACGAATCCCCGAAGGTTCAGAACGAATCCCGAAGGAGTTCGAACGAATCCCCGAAGGTTCCGAACGAATCCCCGAAGGTTCAGACAGATCCCCGAAGGTTCAGACAGATCTGAAGGATTCCGAACGAATCCCCGAAGGTTCGAACAGATCCCCGAAGGGTTCCGAACGAATCCCGAAGGAGTTCGAACGAATCCCGAAGGGATTCGAACAGATCCCGAAGGATTCCGAACGAATCCCCGAAGGATTCCGAACGAATCCCCGAAGGATTCCGAACGAATCCCCGAAGGATTCCGAACGAATCCCGAAGGGATTCCGAACGAATCCCCGAAGGGTTCGAACAGATCCCCGAAGGATTCCGAACAGATCCCCGAAGGATTCCGAACAGATCCCGAAGGATTCCGAACGAATCCCCGAAGGAGTTCGAACAGATCCCCGAAGGTTCAGACAGATCCCCGAAGGTTCGAACAGATTTTCGAAGGTTCAGAACGCATCCCCGAAGGTTCGAACGAATCCCCGAAGGGATTCCGAACAGATCCCGAAGGATTCCGAACGAATCCCGAAGGTTCCGAACAGATCCCCGAAGGGATTCCGAACAGATCCCGAAGGGTTTCGAACGAATCCCGAAGGGATTCCGAACGAATCCTCGAAGAGGTTCGAACAGATCCTCGAAGGATTCCGAACAGATCCCCGAAGGTTCCGAACGAATCCTCGAAGGATTCCGAACAGATCCCCGAAGGTTTCGAACGAATCCCGAAGGGTTCCGAACGAATCCCCGAAGGGATTTCGAACGAATCCCCGAAGGGATTCCGAACGAATCCCCGAAGGGATTCCGGACGAATCCCCGAAGGGATTCCGAACGAATCCCCGAAGGGATTCCGAACGAATCCCCGAAGGGATTCCGAACGAATCCCCGAAGGGATTCCGAACGAATCCCCGAAGGGACTCCGAACGAATCCCCGAAGGGATTCTGAACGAATCCCCGAAGGGATTCCGAACGAATCCCCGAAGGGATTCCGAACGAATCCCCGAAGGGATTTCGAACGAATCCCCGAAGGGATTCCGAACGAATCCCCGAAGGGATTCCGAACGAATCCCCGAAGGGATTCCGAACGAATCCCCGAAGGGATTCCGAACGAATCCCCGAACGAATCCCCGAATGGCTTTAGAACGCACATCAAGAGGCAGACCGGAAAGCTTTCGAAATTTTCGTGCGAAAAGCACTGTACTGAGCAGGGAATTAGACAAATTAGCAACTGGGGAAACATCGCCAAAGATCAGCGCCGTAGCGTGTGGTTGGCCGGGTTGGCCCCCGCCAAGGGCGCCTGGCCTTAAGGGGGCGCCAAAATCCAGAATAGGAAATGAGCATGAGCATGAGCATTATGACCGCACAATTCGTAGTTGCTACTCCGTGATTGACTGAACTTGCGAAATTGTACAGAGAACACAATGAATGGGGCTTGGGATTAGCTACCCATTCTCAATGTACACGTTTCGGGAGCTCAAATATTTAAAGTCAATAACGGCGCCGGCCACGTCCTTACGGTCATATAGGAATGGAAGGATTGTTAGTCCGACTCTCGTTGCTACTAGAGACCGAGTATACCTCTGCATCTCCACGATTGTCTTGGGATAGGATATCGTCTTAGTTACAAAGGATAATTTATCTGGATTCACTTTGGTAAGCGATGCGATCTATGGGATGGGAAATGACACTAATACGAGTTAAAAGTTAAAAAACATGCACGCCCGGTGGTTTATGAAAGCTAAGGAGATTCGCGTTTTGGCCGACCGCGCGGAAGCGCAGCACTCTGTACTCACTTGTTCGATGGCTACAGCAAACTATTGAAGAACTCGCTTTTTTCGTCCGCGCGCGACATGCGCATGAGCCACCGAACACAAGATAAATACTTTATTTCTTTCCCGACGTCTAAAACACGCACTGCACTTTCTTGTTCGATAGCTACTCTTATTACCGGCCGCGCAATGCAGAACAAATATTTCGGCCGATCGCGTCATCGTTCTGCAGTCCGAAACAAGAGAAATCACGCACTGAACTGATTTTTATTACCGGCCGCGCAATGCAGAACAAATATTTCGGCCAATCACGCGATCGTTCTGCAGTCCGAAACAAGAGAAATCACGCACTGAACTGATTTTTATTACCGGCCGCGCAATGCAGAACAAATATTTCGGCCGATCGCGTCATCGTTCTGCAGTCCGAAACAAGAGAAATCACGCACCGAACTGATTTTTATTACCGGCCGCGCCATGTAGAACAAATATTTCGGCCGATCGCGCGATCGTTCTGCAGTCCGAAACAAGAGAAATCACGCACCGAACTGATTTTTATTACCGGCCGCGCAATGCAGAACAAATATTTCGGCCGATCGCGCGATCGTTCTGCAGTCCGAAACAAGAGAAATCACGCACCGAACTGATTTTTATCACCGGCCGCGCAATGCAGAACAAATATTTCGGCGGATCGCGTCATCGTTCTGCAGTCCGAAACAAGAGAAATCACGCACCGAACTGATTTTTATTACCGGCCGCGCAATGCAGAACAAATATTTCGGCCGATCGCGCGATTGTTCTGCAGTCCGAAACAAGAGAAATCACGCACTGAACTGATTTTTATTACCGGCCGCGGAATGCAGAACAAATATTTCGGCCGATCGCGTCATCGTTCTGCAGTCCGAAACAAAAGAAATCACGCACTCTACAGAATTCCGCTATAGGAAATGATTAAAAATTATTCAAAAATTCACTGGTTCAAAGTGATACAAATTTAACCTTTTATTACGATTCTCTAGGGGACTACATAATATAATCAATCATTTGACGTATTTCCGGAAGGCCCTGTTCCGTCAATAACTGATACAAGTTGTTTCCGAATGGTATCACTTTGTGTATGGTGTTGGAATGCAGGGAAATAATTTGTCAAGTTAGTGTCTAATCGTAATTTTAAAACAGACAAAGTGGGTGGAAAATTAATACGGTTATCAAAATTATGTGCTCCAGAGTCTTCGATGAAGAAAGGAATAAAGTGATCAGTCGAGGTACGAGATACTAAGAACCTACAGCCAATCGCATCTTTGAAGTTTATTCCATTCCTCGTGAAACTCGGAATTCGATGATAAGTGGTAAATCAGCCCAAATAGTCAGTGCGATAGTTTGACGTTCGGGAAGTGGGAATCCAGCTACGTGCGTGTGTGGTGATTGCGCCTTTTCGACGCCTCTCACCAACTGTAGGTGTTATTAACACGAGAACGCCATCTTGCAAATCGGCGTCCTGTTGCTGGTAGTTTTCCGTGTGCCTAAGTGCACCTCCGGAGCGAGGAATTACGCATGGCTGGCCAACGTTTGGTTATTGGTTTCTGGGGTTGACAACTGTTGGCCCTAGTTCTGCGAGACGACTTCCGATGACCAAAGCTATCCGGTCGGCAGACGACTTCCAGTGAGCGGTGCGTAGTGAAGAAGCCGATCGTCCCCGACCTTGGCAAGACATGCCAAGTGAGAATCACCGAGGTTGCTAACATTCTGCCCAGAGGTGCCGGGACTCATATTTCTGAAGGTACGTTCTCGCCCGGACCGACGAGCGGTACCACGCCATGAACGCCATTTTGTCATACGGAGTCCTGACAACGACAGCTATTGTTCGTCCCAGATTTCCCCTGGAACGTGCCAACTAACGTCGTGTTATCGGCTTCCGTCTACGGATGAAAATTTCGGAATTTACCTCGGCCATAAGATCGTCGACAAGCAACACCTCGTGGACGCCGCCGGGTCATTCGACGACCATCTGACCAACGACCATCAAGCTACACGTCGCGCCAGTACCTAACGCCATCTGCGATAGTGCCACTGCTAACTGACCAAGCCATTGCCACTATATCTCATTGCCGCCAATACCGCTGAATAAGCCAAAAAGGTAAAGTGTTAAGAATAAAGTCATTGGGACCTGGGAGAAAGGAGGCATTTTGTGCCCACCCCGGAAGCTGCCGTTGGTCAGACCAGCAGCTTGGGGTCTAGGCTAGTCCCTTACTGGGAACTCCCGGGGTCATAATATCAGAAAGTGGCATGCTCCCCTAATTTGGGAATGTCTTTTTCATTATTTACTTGATGGAAAAGAAAGTGGAAGGAACAGGAAAGCAAATGGAAAGGAGCATGAAACAAGCTTCTGGGGAAGAAGCCCCAGATAAGGACTTTGATAAGCCAAAGGCGAAGCGTAAATCAAATACATATAGTTTTTGTTCGCGACTTAAAAATTCAAAACGTTATCTGATAATAGATGTACGGAAGTACTTTGTGTGAATTTGAGATAAATTCACTCATTTTATGCCGACAATTACGCGATCGCATTTAATCCAGTGTAATCTTTATAAACTGGTAATGCTTTTAGCGGGAAAGAGTATTCGAAATGATGGTATGCTGAATATGAGAATATGTATCGAGGGATTTCAGAAACGATGGCTAAATCAGATTAATGAGAGGGCGAGGGCGGGGAGATCAGTAACCGACTTTCTTTAAAGTAGAAATTTATTGGTTCATCCAAAACAAACAGTGCCACCAAACTACCGTCAGACCCACTCCAAAAACTCATATAGGGAGTGAGTGCTAGTAGTGGACCCCGTGCGTATAATGGACCCCCTGAACAAAATCCCAAATTAAACGCTGGAATCGATTATTTTCTGCTAACTTTCGTCGGGTAAAGTTGCTTCATGTAACAGGACAGCAGTTCCATAAATTTGTTATGGACAGGGAAACAGATACTTAGTTATATTAACTAATTTGTAAATGTAAATATGCTAAAGGGTCCATGACTAGCACACAAGGGGGGGGGGTCCATTATAGGCACAAGGAACATGTGGGAATGGAACATGTAAATCAAATGGGGGACCATAATACGTATATAAGCAAACTCGACGTTGCGTATTATGGACCCGGGGTGGCCATAATACCCATGCTAGCTACATAATTTTAAAATGCTTTCTTTATTGGTAAAAATGAATGTTTTGGCTAATTTTATGTACGAAACACGATGCTGGTACCTGATGCTTGTCATCTGGTGCAGCAGAACTACAATTTGTTAAGAGACTCGCTCTAGCGGAGCGACTGAAGTAAATTTTAGTCGTTAAGGGGTCCATTACTAGCACTCACTCCCTTCTTCTTCTTCTTCTTCTTCATTGGCATTACATCCCCCACTGGGACATTGCCGCCTCGCAGCTTAGTGTTCAATTAGCACTTCCACAGTTATTAACTGCGAGGTTTCTAAGCCAAGTTACCATTTCTGCATTCGTATATCATGAGGCTAACACGATGATACTTTTATGCCCAAGGAGTTAAAACGCACCCAACTCAGCATTTAAAACCTCTTGGATGAGTTGAATCATCCATTTGAATCATCGTAGGTTTTCTTTTGTTCCCCTTCGTTAAAAACAGTGAATTGACGTTTGTCGTATAAAATATTAGACACTCTTTTATGTATAAGCGAAAAATTGCCCGCAAATTGATTTCAAATGCATTTTAAACCAAAATGATTTTTTGGCAAATGAGTGAAATGATGCGTTTTAGCATGATAAATTCAAGCGTGATGCATTCCTTTAAAATCGCAGACGATTTCGATCGCACGGAAGCGCTCGTTGATTGAGATTTATGAGTGATTTTACCAATACTGCTCACTCCCTACCTTGATCTGAATAGGGCCCGTTGGTTATTCTGGCCATCAATCAACCCACTCCGGAATTGTTTTGTTCTTGATACGACTTGGATCAATCGCTTTTCTCACAATCAACCAATTCACTCCAAAGTTGAAGTTCATTGAATGATCAGTAGTTTTTGCAAACCAAGCCACTTCGAAATTGAATTTTTCGGCATCGAAAGGGCTAATGGTCATCCACTTCATAAAAGGATTCTTCTTTATGTGACTTTGTTTGATAGCAATCAAAATCGAATAGCAAGCGAAAATTGAGAGCTATTTTATTTTCCTAATTAAATCCTTTTTATTTTGTCGTGAATCCACACACTACTGGATCTTTTTTTTTTACTTGCATTAGTTTATTAGGTCTTTCAGAAAATCGTTAAACATCAGCAGATTTCTAGAAATGTTCTGGTCTTTTAATAACCCTTACTTTCTACCTATTGGAACATATGCAGGTTATAGAGGTTTTAGGAATTCATAAAGCAAAAATTCATTACACCCTCCTCGCAAAAAAAATTAAATCTCCCTGAATAAGGGGCGCCTAATAAGGTTTCGCCAAGGGCGCTGGGAGTCCTCGCTACGGCTCTGCCAAAGATCGATGATTTTGGGGATCTACAATACGGTAGGTCAACCAGAAAGGTATATCACAGTTTTAAATCGTTACATCGGGAAAGTTTTTATTTATTTCGAAATTTTAATGATTGCATTTTGATGGCCTACAATCATGCTTTATTTATACAGAAATTTAAAAAAAATCTCATGTGCTGTAGGTTAACCAGGTTCTCCAAAAGTAGGCACTTGATTCCGCTGATGATGACGAGAATGGCAACGTATAACAACGATGTGGCAAGATTTCACTCTCTCCGCTCGCACTCTGGTACCATTGCTGTAGAAGCGCATAACGATGAGAACGACTCTTGAATAATTTCATCCAATTAAACTGAAGAGCGCGTGATGTGTTGAACAAGGGCGGGAAGATTTGTGTTGGATGTTTCCACTTGGAAAGAATTTTCCACCCCCACTGTGTTAACGCACGGGACTGGCAAGGAGAGTGTGTACTTTTTATTCCCACGTCGTGCAGCGCAGACAGGCTGATCTGCAACCAGCACGTATCATTTCTACATTTCGAAACTAAAGCAAATAAGGTATGCAGAATTTCATCCAGTTGTTTTTCCACTTGTTTAAGTCATTATGCACATCATCCATCGACATGCTGCACAGGGAACGGGTAGCTTACTCTAGCAAGCAACATTCAGTGTGGATTTCAACTTGTTTTCAACTTCGAGTTCTTTTGAAAAGGTCTGTTGACATTAATTAAATAAAATGTAGGTTATTGATAGACTAGATAATAAGTATTTATTGTACTAAGTATAATTGGTCTGCTTATTTCCTTGCCATAAATCATCCATTTTTGGATTGCATTGATCTAACGCATAAGTTACCTGTGTTCCATTTACAGAAAACTGAAACTATCAAAGTCTATGAACATATATACTGTCATGGTCACTGGTCAGGCTGTTTAGCACGACAGACTATAGTAACAACTAGGCTTCTAAAGCAAAATCTAGCTTATAGTATTTTCCAGAAAATTCTCCTTCTTTATTTCATGGGCAGTTCCTTAACCAATTTTCAGTGAGCATTCAGCAGCCACCAGGCGATCATTGCATACCCCCGTCCCGAGAGAGAAGCTGAATAATTACCACTTGTAACTCGTGTTGCTTCTTTTAAAAGAACCACGATCCTCCATAATTTGCAGAAAGCACCCGGCGAGCATTATGTGGAGTCTGCGAGCGCACGTTTGAGTGAAACAAAGCGTTAGTTTTGGTATCGTTAAACCAGTGCACACTGGGGATTTTCAGAAGCAAAAGGCTCGAAATTCAATTACTCCAGCTGACGCTGCAAAATTTCCAGAAAGTACATGTTTCCTGAAGGGAAAAAGTGCGATGAATCGATTGCGCGAGGTTTCGTGCTGGGCAGACTACTTTAGAGTGCCCATTTTGCCCCAATTCCCCTAAAAATCACAATATTTCTACTATGCCTCAGGCTGACGCTGATGTTTGTTGAATAAATATATGTTTCCTGAAGGGAAAAAGTGCGATGAATCGTTTGCGTAGGGTTTCATGATGGGCAGACTAGTTTAGAGTGCCCATTTTGCCCCAATTCCCCTAAAAATCACAATATTTCTACTATGCCTCAGGCTGACGCTGATATTTCTTCAATAATTATAGGTTACATGAAGATAAAAGTGCGATGAATCGATTGCGCGTGGTTTCGTGCTGGTCAGACCACTTTGAAGTGCACATTTTGCCCCAATTCCCCTCATATCACAATATTTCTGTAATGCCTCGAGGTTACGCTAATATTTTTTTAATAAATATATATTTCCTGTAGGGGAAAAGTGCGATGAATCGTTTGCGTGGGGTTTCTTATGAGCAGACCCTTTTAAAGTGACCATTTTGCCCCGATTCCCCTGAAATCACAAATTTTTTGCTATGCCTCGAGCTGACGCTGATATTTCTTCAATAATTATAAGTTTCCCGAAGGGAAAAAGTGCGACGAATCGATTCCGCGGGATTTCGTGCTAGACAGACTACTTCAAAGTCACCATTTTGCCCCAATTCCCCTAAAATCACAATATTTCTGTAATGCCTCGAGTTGACGCTGATATTTCTTCAATTGAAATATGTTTTCCGAAAGAAAAAAGTCCGATGAATCGTTTGTGTGGGGTTTCGTGATGAACAGACCCTTTTAAAATGAACATTTTGCCCCAATTCCTCTGAAATCACAAATTTTTTGCTATGCCTCGAGCAGACGCTGATATTTCTTCAATAATTATAAGTTTCCTGAAGGGAAAAAGTGCGACGAATCGATTGCGCGGGGTTTCGTGCTGGACAGACTACTTCAAAGTCACCATTTTGCCCCAATTCCCCTAAAATCACAATATTTCTGTAATGCCTCGAGTTGACGCTGATATGCTTGCTGGAAGGAAAAAATACGATTAATCGATTGCGCGGGAATTCATGCTGGGTAGACCACTTTAAAGTGACCATTTTGCCCCAATTCCCCTTAAATCACAATATTTCTGTAATGCCTCGAGCTGACGCTGATTTTTCTTCAATAAATATATGTTTCCTGAAGGGAAAAAGTGCGATATGGAAAAGGAAGATATGAATCCCTTTTTGTCAAACACTTCATTAAAGTATTTATTTTAAACTAGAATTAAAGTTAATCACTTTGATTCCTTCTTTCAATTGATAAATTTTCTTGGTTTATGACAAGGTAAGATATGATTCCTTTTTTCAAGGAATGCCTTTGCCCGGCAGAAGACAAGAGAGGATATGATTTTTTATTCAATTTAGTCATTCGCTCGGTTTAAGCCAAAGGGAATATATGATCCCTTCTTTGAGAGATGCATTTACCTAGGGGAAGGCAGAAGAGGATATGATTATTTTTTTCAATTCACATTTTCTCGATTTAAGACAAGAGGAGATCCCAAGTAACAATTTCCATGCTTCTTGGATTTACTTACTTGATACTTGATGGGCTACAGCTCTTCGATGAACCTACGCCGAATGGAGTATCCTTCTCCACTGGACTCGATCCTGGGCCAATCGCTTCCAGTCGCCCTGAACATTGAGCGCCCTCAGGTCCTCTTCAACTGCAAAAAGCCATCGTGTACGTGGCCTTCCACGAAGCCTGCGGCCTCTTCCGGGTTCTCTACTAAATATTATCTTCGCTTGACGTTCTTCCGGCATACGAACAACGTGACCAGCCCACCGTAGTCTGCCGTGTTGTATAAGCTTAATAATATCCAGCCCTTTATACACCTGGTACACCTGGCTTCTTGGATTTATCTAATTCTAATTGCGGACTTATGTCAGCAATCACGAAGCTGATTTCTCAGTTTTATTGGCGCTCTTATTGCTATTAATAAACCTCCCATAAATCTGCTGAAAAATGCTTCAAACGTCAAATGCCTATTGACCATACGAATAGATCTATGGTAGTGATGAAGAGCGTAATAAATCCAATTTTCAACGCTCGAATAAAGCTACAATTTTTGGTCATAATGTGGTCAAATGAATTACCTCCATAAGAATGTTTGTATTGCGAAGAGTTTATGACGGTGTTTTATAAAAGCAAAATTTTTCTGATCAAATTCCATGATGGCCATATTGAAAACGGAAAAGCATTTCGCAGTCAGTGAAATATATCACTGAAATGCATAATTTAACGAAATTTTCACCGCTTATCATACTTTTTCCGATAAATAATTTTATTAATAAATAGTTTGGGCAAAAATACTAATCGATTTAGTGGACATCCTAGATGTTGTGGTAATCAATGTTTTCGATTTATTTCCCTGAACTACGTTGCGTGGCGTGGTGTTCAAACTTATTTTTTTCACATCATTTGACCATAACATCGGAAGCGCACTTCTTTTCAATGGTACTGAATCGAAAATACAACCTGAAATAAAATAGGGGAACGGTTCGCCACTTCATCTCATAGCTCCTATTTCCATCCCATGAAAAACAAAGAAATGGAAAGAAATTTGGTTTGTTTATTATTTTTGTGATTTTTTTCAGCAGTGAGCACGCATGTTGACAAAAAGAAGCGACGAATTTGGTGCCGTATTTCTTTGTTTAGCTATGAGATTGATATATGTACAGTGAGATTGGGATCGGAACAGTTCCCCTATTATATTGTTGTCATCATCAGAGCTTTAAATATTCGATTTTTTTTAAGTCCATCGGCCTTCTTTGTCACTTCACTTCTAAACATATTCATATTCGGGTCTGCATCGTCAATTTTCAGAATCAATATGGGTCAGTGAGTATTTATTTGAATATCACAAATTATTAAATAATTGTAAAACTGAACACATGTTTGATGATTTAAATAAATACACGCAAAGATCTAATCCCGACGTTTAATTGAGGGGCATTTTTAGCGCCAAATGTCAATATAATCAAGGCTAATTTTGTTTGTTTTGCGCGCAGTTACCATACTCAGTGGTAATCAATTGAATGAATTTATGAAGAAGTAAACTGAGTAAGTCATTCTATGTTTTGAATAATCAAAACACGAATGTCAAAAGTCGGAGTGAATGTGCTTCATGAAAGTGAATATTTTATGCTGTGATCATCATCATAATTTTCAACAATCCATTTTGTTATTATTTTTCTGCAAAGATTTGTTTCTCTTTTTTTTAATGCAACATTTTGACAGCTGCCGCAGCAAAATTCCCTTTTTTGCGGGTGGTTTAAAAAGGGTTTCTAAATGCTCTTATAGTAGGTTTATAGTGGTCATCAAAAGGTTGCCGTGTATTACTCGGTTTTATTGATAGATCTTATAAATTGATCTTGAAAACCATTCTTAGAGCGGAATAAAACTTACAATGTTACTTGGGATATGATCTCTTCTTCCAAAGAATGCATTTGCCCGGCTGATGCGTCATGACGGTGAGGTAGGATATGAAACATGCATTTATATATTTACATATTTATTAATGAAATATCAGCGTCACCTCGAGTAGTAGTAGTAGTAGAAATATTGTGATTTTTTGGGAAATTGGGGCAAAATAGGCACTTTAAAGTGGTCTATCCAGCACGACATCCCACGCAAACGATTCATCGCACTTTTTCCTTTCAGGAAACATATATTTATTGAAGAAATATTAGCGTCAGCTCGAAGCATTACAGAAATATTGTGATTTAAGTGGAATCGGGGCAAAATTGTCTCTTTAAAATGGTCTGTCCAGCACGACACCCCGAGAAATTGATTCATCGCACTTTTTCCTTTCAGGAAACATATATTTATTGAAGAAGCGTCAGCTCGAGGCATTACAGAAATATTGTGATTTCAGACGATTCATTGCACTTTTTCCCTTCAGGAAACATGTATTTATTGAACAAACATCAGCGTCAGCCTGAGGCATAGTAGAAATATTGTGATTTTATATTTATTGAAGAAATATCAGCGTCAGCTCGAGGCATTACAGAAATATTGTAATTTCAGAGGAATCGGGGCAAAATGGTCACTTGGAAGTGGTCTGCCCAGCATGAAACCCCGCGCAATCGATTAATCGTACTTTTTCCTTTCAGGAAACTTGTAATTATTGAAGAAATATCAGCGTCAGCTCGAGGCATTACAGAAATATTGTGATTTTAGGGGAATTGGGGCAAAATGGTAACTCTCAAGTAGACTGCTCAGCACGAAACCCCGCGCAATCGATTCGTCGCACTTTTTCCTTTCAGGAAACTTATAATAATTGAAGAAATATCAGCGTCAGCTCGAGGCATAGCAAAAAATTTGTGATTTCAGGGGAATTGGGGCAAAATGGTCACTTTAAAAGGGTCTGCTCATCACGAAACCCCACGCAAACGATTCATCGCACTTTTTTCCTTCAGAAAACATATTTTAATTGAAGAAATATCAGCGTCAACTCGAGGCATTACAGAAATATTGTGATTTTAGGGGAATTGGGGCAAAATAGTAACTTTAAAGTAGACTGCCCAGCACGAAACCTCGCGCAATCGATTCGTCGCACTTTTTCCTTTCAGGTAACATATATTTATTGAAGAAATATCAGCGTCAGCTCGAAGCATTACAGAAATATTGTGATTTAAGGGGAATCGGGGCAAAATGGTCACTTTAAAATGGTCTGCCCAGCACGAAACCCCGAGAAATTGATTCATCGCACTTTTTCCCTTCAGCAAGCATATATTTATTAAAGAAACATCAGCGTCAACTCGAGGCATTACAGAAATATTGTGATGGCAGGGGAATTGGTGTAAAATGGTCACTTTGAAGTGGTCTGCCTAGCATGAAACCCCGCGCAATCGATTAATCGTACTTTCTCCTTTCAGCAAACTTATAATTATTGAAGAAATATCAGCGTCAGCTCGAGACATAGCAAAAAAATTGTGATTTCAGAGGAATTGGGGCAAAATGATCATTTTAAAAGGGTCTGTTCATCACGAAACCCCAAGCAAACGATTCATCGCACTTTTTTCCTTCGGAAAACATATTTTAATTGAAGAAATATCAGCGTCAACTCGAGGCATTACAGAAATATTGTGATTTTAGGGGAATTGGGGCAAAATGGTAACTTTAAAGTAGATTGGCCTGCGCGAAACCCCGCGCAATCGATTCGTCGCACTTTTTCCTTTCAAGAAACTTATAATTTTTGAAGAAATATCAGCGTCAACTCGAGGCATTACAGAAATATTGTGATATGAGGGGAATCGGAGCAAAATCAGCACTTCAAAGTGGTCTGACCAGCACGAAACCACGCGCAATCGATTCATCGCACTTTTATCTTCATGTAACCTATAATTATTGAAGAAATATCAGCGTCAGCTCGAGGCATAGCAAAAATTTTGTTGTTTCAGGGTAATTGGGGCAAAATGGTCACTTTAAAAGGGTCTGCCCATCACGAAACCCTACGCAAACGATTCATCGCACTTTTTCCCTTCAGGAAACATATATTTACTAAACAAACATCAGCGTCAGCCTGAGGCATAGTAGAAATATAGTGATTTTTAGGGGAATTGGGGCAAAATGGGCACTCTAAAGTAGTCTGCCCAGCACGAAACCCCGCGCAATCGATTCATCGCACTTTTTCCCTTCAGGAAACATGTATTTTCTGGAAATTTTGCAGCGTCAGCTGGAGTAATTGAATTTCGAGCCTTTTGCTTTTGAAAATCCCCAGTGTGCAGTGTCGTAAAAGGAACTATTTCACCACCAATCAACGCAAGTTTCTGTTCAATACCTTCCCAATCAATCCAATTTTTCTTTCCAAATGACGATCATAAAGAAACAGAAGATTGTCAGTCTTTTGTAGCAATGAGTGTCAAATTCATTTTCCAACCCTTATCCTGTATTACATGAGGATGTTATTGGTTTCAAATTAACGTAACGTCGTTATTGGTTTTGAACAAGAAACAAACACCAAAGCATGTACAGAAGGAGTGGCCTTTTAATCCAAAGCTGTACATAACACAATTAACTGCATATTATTCGGGTATTCAACCGTACGAACAATAATGTTAATTGATACTCAAACACGCGTGCTGTTGTATTCTGTACAACACTAACGAAAACACAAATAGACCAAATGCCCGAAAAGACCAAACACCCGGAAGGACCATTTACTCGAATAGATCATGTGGCCGAATAGCCCATTTTCCCGAATGGACCATTGACCCGAATGTTTAGTCAAATTGAGTTGTTCTTCGATGGCATCATGCAAAGCGTGAATAATTACTTATCTCCAACTTTGTGCAGTTCCCGTGCCAGAAGGCCCACTCGTCCAGGTTCATTTAGTGTCCTGGCATTCCAGGTACCTCCCAATCATAGTCATTACTGCGTTACCGGGTCAGTTGCCAGAAATAACGATCTCTTTTTCTTCATTCCCCATTTTTCGTGGAATTTGAAAGGCTTCAGTAAGCTACCTTACCGGGGTCGCGTTACCTACATCGCGCTGGTGGAGCTGCCACCTTAGGTAGGGGAGACTGAGTAGACTTGATCCCCTTTTCTGATGTCCGATGTATCACAGCCAAAAATAAATAAACATACGCGATTTCCACACAGATTCTC
The DNA here is from genome assembly GCF_024139115.2 of Armigeres subalbatus. Taxonomy (NCBI): domain Eukaryota; kingdom Metazoa; phylum Arthropoda; class Insecta; order Diptera; family Culicidae; genus Armigeres; species Armigeres subalbatus. Next base: position 136,106,402 of record NC_085139.1, on the reverse strand, counting down.
TAAGAAATATAGTATTTAACTTTACTGATGTATGACAGTCCTTAAATTATTGTTGTTATTGATACACAATCGATTTTTTGGAGTGCTGTCAAAAATCGACTTTTTAAATTTTCGGGGGAAATTGATCCCTCTCCAAGAACTTGCTTTGATAAAATTAGAAAGATGCCCTCAGATTATTTAAATATTTTTTCTTTAAAATACGCAGAATTTTCGAATTGCTGTGCGTATACATGAACGATTTTTGTTATTGAATTCGACAGGGGAAGGTGGGTAGACAAAACATACCATCCGTCCTGCAGAATAAATAAGGTTGTCAATCCAAAAAATAACTCACCACATAAAGGTCATTTGTTTAGAGGATCTATACTAAAAATACGCTAGAACAAAACTACTTTAGTTCTCGATAAAACTGGGAGTGATCAAGTCTCCCAGGGGATCTAGTCTACCCACCTTCCCCTATAGCTGACGCGATACACCGTTCCGTGTATTAACCGCTGCATACCAGGCAGACGCTGTTTAAGCTGCACATCCTGGAAGACAAACGTTCGGGACGTACCTTCTCGCTCTAGCTGATGTCAGAAGGACAACAGTGCCCAGGCTGCACTACCAGCTGAGTACCCAAATAACAATTTCCATGCTTGTTGGATTTGTGAGAGCAGTCACCATAGCTAGTTGCTCAGTTTTATTGGCGATCTTATTGCTATCAATAAACCTCTAATAAATTCGCTGAAAAAGCTTCAAACGTCAAAAGCTGATTGATCTTATGAGTAGCTCTACGGTTATGATGAAGAACGTAATAAGTGCTATTTTCAATACTCTATCAAATCCAAAATTTGTGGTCGTAATGTGGTCAAAAGAATAACCATAATAAGAATATTTACATTGCAAAGGGTTTATAACGGTGTTTAACGAGAGCAACATTTTTCTTATTGAAAACTATGATGGCCATATTGAAAAAGGAGACGCAATTTCAAGTCGGTGGAGTTCACCACGGAAATTCATGATTAGACGGTGTTTTCTTCGCGAAAATCACCTTTTGATTATAGATTTCAATATTTGGATGGAATTTTAATGGATTAAGTGAAGATTTACGATACTGGTTTAATAATCGTTTTAAATGTATTGCCCAGAGCTATATTATTTTGCGGGCGCGTGGTTTTCAATCTTAACTTTGCACTAGCTTTCACCATGAAATCGAAAGCGCACCTCATTTCCATGAAAGTACTTTGGAAAACAAACCTGAAAAAATATTATTTTAAAATGCATCCTCATCATGATTTTCATCATCATTTATTTTGTTATTATTTTTCTAGAAATTTTTGTTTCTCTTTTTCGAAGCAACATTTTTGACAGCTGCCGCAGCCAAATTCCCTTTTTTGCGGGTGGCTTGAAACGGATTTTCACATACTTTTATAACAGGTTTATAGTGGTAATCTAGAGAGGGCCATTTGGCAATATCTTACTCTTATAGTGGTCATCAGAAGGTTGACCTTTAGTAGTGGGTTTTATTGTCAGCTCCTATAATTTGATCTTGAAAACCATTCCTAGAGCGGAATAAAACTTGAAATGTTACTTGGGTACGCAACCCTTAGCTGGCGGTCTTGTCATGGGTCAACCCGTGGAAGTGTGAGATAGGAACTTGTGTAAACCAATGCCAACTCAACATGTTGCAATCCGGATAAATTATTCCATTCTTAATTCGCATTTGTCCGGAATAAAGGAAGGGAATTTGGTTCCTTCTTCAAATGTACGCTTCCTAGAAAATGCGAAAAGAGTGTAATGCCTTTTTCAACTATTTTTATCTTGAGTTTTCCACGGAATAGCACCAATTAATATGCACAGTCAGTCTAAGCTAAAATTAGCTAAGCAAAGCTATTTTTATCATAATAGTTTTTCATTTCCATCATATTGCAAAGGAAGTCATTTACTGCACTAATTCGTGTTTTAGAAAGAGACAAAAAACAAAATGTTGAATAATATGTTAAGAATATGCTTCTGAACTGAAATCTAGAGTCTAAAGATCTGAAAGCCTCCGTTTGAAAGGCATGAAGACTTTTTTTTCGAATGACTCGGTTGCCACGTTGCAAGAAGATTGGAAGCATCCTTCTGCATTTCTCGGAAGCATTCTTCCAAGTAGCTCGGAAGCATTAACAAATAAAAATATGTTGTGGTTTTTAATGTATTTCCATGCACATACTTGGAGCATGCAAATAAACGTAACAATCAATCGATCTTACTGTTCTGTTCGAAATAAATTAAAATTTTAATTAAAATTGAATCAATTTTACACGTCGTTGAATTTTCAAAACTATTTGCTATGTTCTTCTAAGCAGCTCGGAAGCTTCCTTTCAAGATACTCGGCAGCCTCCTTTCAAGAGGTTCGGAACACTACTTTAAAAAGGCCCGACAGCCTTATTTCAAAAGGTTCAGAAGTCTCTTTTCAAGAGGCTCGGAAGCATTCTTTCAAAAGTTTCAGGAGACTCCTTTCAAGAGGCCCGGAAGCCTCCTTTCAAGAGGCCCGGAAGCCCCCTTTCAAGAGCCTGGAAAGCCTTCTTTCAAGAAGCTCGGAATTCTCCTTTCAAGAGGCTTGGAAGTGCACTCTCAAGTGTCTCAGAAGCGTCCTTTCAACATTCTAGAAAGCTTCCTTTTAAGTGGCCCAAAAGCCGCCATAAAAAGGCTCGGAAGACTCCCTTCAAAAGGATCAGAGGCCTTTAACCAAGAGGCACGGAAGCCAACTTTCAAGAGATTCTGAAACTCCTTTCAAGCGGTTCGGATGCCCCATTTCAAGAGGCTCGGAAACCTCTCTCCAAAGGGATCGAAATTATTTTTATTTATTATAATTTATTTATTATAATTATTTTAAAAAGGTTCAGAGGCTGAAAACCCGCCTTTAAAGGGGCTCGGAACCCTCCCTTCAAGAGGTACAGAAACCTCCCTTCCAGAGGCCCGGAAGCCTACTTTATATAACCTTAATGTGAATTGGAAGGTTTCACAAAATAATGAAAAATAATGAAAATTCCAGTGAGTTACGCTTATTTTAATTATTGGCTGTTCTTTCGAGTTTTGCATATTGAATTGTAAATTAGTGTTTCACCTGATTATAATCAATTCCAAAATTTTTCCTCCTTTCAAACATAGGATGTTCTTTGAGAGTTGTCCATTTCTATTATTATTGGCATTTTCAGTGTTACAATTGCATTCTGAAATATACCCATCTTTAAAGCGTATGCTGTTCTTCAGAGTTGTCTTTGTCAAATCAACATTTCCATGAAGGTGATAAAGAGATATATCTTTTTTTCGTACTTTCGACCTTATGTTCCAGATGCATACACTTTTGTTTCTTAATTCGAGAAAATGCAAAATATGGAGAATACGAACGATCATATATTTTTTGATTAACTTCAGTGGAAAATTATTCTTCTAAAAAATGTTCCAGATGTATATACTTTTGATCCTTAATTTGAGAAAATTCAAAATATGGAGAATACAAACGATCGTATATTTTTTGATTAACTTCAGTGGAAAATTATTCTTCTAAAAAAATCTGTTCGGTTGTATTTCCAATTCGGGCGAATGGTCCATTCGGGCGTGTGGTCCCTTCGGGCAAATGGTCTTTCCGGGCGTTTGGTCTTTTCGGACGAATGGAATTCGGGTTTATGTCATCGGCCGTTTTTGATAGAATTACAACTTTTTCAGATAATAATGGCGTAGAATGATAATTTAAGGTGATTACACGAAAAGTTAAAAATGTTGATTAAACAGAACCCGTATTCCGTTTCTCTAACTCTAAGTAGTATATACTTTTAATCTAAACAAATTCTTTTCAAAGATTGTCATTTACGATTCATCGGTATCTGTGGGTGTTTAAAATGGTGATAGCGAAAACAGATTCGAAATGTATTCGAGGTAATGAACTTTCAGGGTAGTGCCCATTCGGGGAAATGGCTTTCAGGGTACTGTCTCATTCGGTGTAGTGGCCCTTGGGCTTTAAGGGTGGAGCCTTTCCTCTCTTAACTTCTGCCGGGCGAATGCATCTTCTGAATGAAGAGTCATATACTTATTTGCCTTAAACTGAGCAAACGCCTGAATTGAATAAAGGATCTATGCCGACTTTTACCTTCTGCCGAGCAAATGGTAAATATGATTAAATGAATCACACCTTTCCTTGCCTCTAACCGAGTAAATGCTTGAATTGAAAGAAGGAACCATATCATCTTTTGTCTTTACTGGACCTTCTGCCATCCTCTGAAAAAAGGGATCATATCTACCCTCACATTAAAATACGATAGGTAGAATCTGATCTTTATTCGAAATAATCAATTTGAAACACCTCTCTTATAATGTTCAAGTGACAATCATTATAAATAATAGAACATATTATGCATAATTTTCGAAATTGATGATTACACAACTATTATGCCTAATGACCATTATGCCAAACGGTCAGTGCCTGAATGAGTGAACATTCCTGCTGCGTTCCCTAAAATTCGTTGGAACAGAGAGTCCAAGCAGGTACATGCGTTACGAAATTGAAGGTTATTATTCAACGAACCGTTCGAGAGTTTTCCTGAGCGAAAAGGTCTCCAAAAGTCGGACAAATTAAACACGACCAGTGTTCTCTCTTTAAGAGTGTCGCGTAAGGCTCTATAAACCGTGATTTTATTCGAATCCGCACTAATACTAATAAAGTTTTGAACTAAATTCAATATTTTGGGGCTATTTGCCGACTTACCTCCATGATTGCATATTCATCACATTTTCATATTAATTTTTCACTTATCCATACTAACAATTACTGAGGAATTGCTGGAAAAGCGCTGAAAACTGCTTTTTTCCTAGACCGACATTCGCATTTTTATCGAACGCATACTAATTCCGACCGTTCGGAGCAAACACATACACACGCACTTGATTTTTCACTTGATCTTTTCCCACTGTTTTCTTGATTTAATCACTCCTAAAACATATTCACTAACTGAGTTTTACATTTTTCTTCAATCTTGACTACCAATTAATTCACTTCACGTCCAAAAACTGTCGAAGATTGCTTTCCAAAAATCGAAGTGTGAGACAAATTTGACGACCGTATTGTGAATGCAATAAAATGCGGAGAACTCAAATTCACTAGCGCAATAAGTGAAATGACCGTACAAAATCTACGCGATGCAACTTCATTCAATCCGAACAATAAAACGTATACGCCAGCCTTCACTCAAACAAATGTGTACACAAGAAAATAATCATCACTTCACCGTTGCCAGATTTATTTATTGGAAAAAATCAATGCTGTTTGTCGGATTGAACAAATATACCAAAAATAAATATTTAAACATGCTATGTAAGCTTCTGTTACATTCCAAGTGGTGAATAAAAATGTTTTGAACCGATAAATACCCATATATTTAATACACCGTGAACATGTGTTATGATACAGTCGCCTCTCCACATCTCGATATTGAAGGGACAATCGAGATAGGGAGAGATCAAGGAATGGAAGTAAAATTGAAATGGGTGCTAGATCCAAAAAAGCTTGTTGCTATGAAAAACGAGAACAAAACAAATGTCATTCCTTGTTGTTGGTATGTTTGTTATTGTCCAAAGATGGTCTAGTAGCCTAAAAATTTGAACATATCGACATGAGGAGAGTGAAATCCACAGAACACATCGAGATACAGAGAAAATCGAGATGTAGAATGCCCAAATGTATGTAGATTGAAGGGACCTAGGAAACAATCGATATAGGGAGAGATATCGATATACAGAACATCGAGATGTGGAGAGTCGACTGATAATAAACATTTCGTCAAGTTTGGCAACATTATGCATCAGTTGGCATATTTTTAACACCCCATTTCCACCCACCCCAGTTGTAAACAAAATTTATTTATCGGTGCTGCACTTTTCCGTACCAATTGCCTCACTATTACAAACAAGCGATACAGTCATTAATTTTCAAAACATTGTGATGGAGTCTTGGGCCTTAAGCCACCGTTTTGGCAAATCCTCGAGAACATTCCATGAACAATTTCAATTCCAATGATTTGGCAATTTGGCATATTTTTTCGTATTTTTTGCCATAATACGTATTTTGGACGATGATTCAGAATATATAAAAATATTAATTTTGGCCAAAAATATTACATATGTACACAGCAAATAATTTTAAAAATTTAACGCATGTAAAATTGCGGCTTATCCCAACAATCGAATAAACATACGATGTTCAATTGAATTTGATTGAATTTTTCACGCAAGCACAGTTTAAATTCATTTTAATTTGGAAGAACACTATTCTCGATTGAATTTTGCGTTTATTTGCATGCTCCAAATATGTGCATGAAAATACATTTAAAATCACAACGCTTTTTTATCTGTGTAGTTTCTCAAACAAACGATTCAATGGACCAACAACTTCGATTGATTGCTGTAAATGATCTGTTTCAGTTGATTTGATTTAGCTTGTCTTTGTAGAAGAAAACACGTATAGCATAATCATAACCCAGAACAAAAATGATCCAAATATGCAAATATGCGTGGTTGAATATCACGAAAATGAAAAATAATCCATTTGCTTTTTATTACTGTGTTTGATGATTAGTCGATTCGGATTATATATTCTTGTCGAAGCGCACGATATGTTTTATTCTCACTTATTCGACCAAATACATGAAGCGTCACCAGTAATCAGGGTAAACCATACCGTGTGGTAAATGCACGGTTGCGATTGAGCAGAGGTAAACTAACCAAATTGAGGAATGTTGCCACGTGTGCTGTTACAAGGCTATGTAAATGCAGCATGTTAATGGCAAAGCTTTCACCATGGAGCAAAGGCTTTTTGGTAATGCATTGGAGGGATCCGCTTTTTTATGGTGCGATAATAGCGTGCGCTAAATAGATTGCTGCGAGAGTACAAAAAAATACACCAACTTGAATGGAACAACAATGGAGTGCACTCCGAAGCTGGTGCTGTGTCTGTTCATTCACCGGGTCGCGCGCCACTCACTCATTCACTAGAACGGGCTGCCACCTCCAGCTAGACCGCCAACAAACCAAAACCGGGGCCACTATAGAGTAAACGTGGAAACAATGCAAGAACAAGCGAGACCGGCAAAAACTTTCCCAGAATGCCACTCATTGGCAGCGATGTGTTTTGGTGCAGAAAATTAACAAATTAGACCGTGTAAACCGATCCTTTATTCTGTGTGCTAGCTTTCTTTCACTCTCGACAACGACTGGGGATTAAATTCCGTCTGGCAAATCCGTTCCGTTTGGATTGGCATACAACCGAGAATGATCCTGCTAGCTCTGTTGTACCGGGCTGTGCCCGGTCTCTGAAAGGTAGATGATGCTTCTGAAGCAAATATTTGATTAATTAGGTCCAAATCTTTCGTGAATGACTCGTATGCCGATATCTTTGACAAGATTTTATGAAGAAAATATTGATATGACATAACAGGTCAATTGCAACAGCTGTTTTGTTCGGAAGAAAATATGGCGAAATAAAAACATCACTTCAAGTAATATATTCTTAAACATCGCAGTCTACAATGATCCATGCGACCAAATGCGAATGGTTGCCAATACAGAGATTGGAATAATATTTTGGTCCGGTCTAGAATATTTTCAGGTGGAAAAGTTCCATGTCTTTCTGGGTAGAATGAAGAGACAAAGGGAGCTATATGCCCTGGAAAGTGTTGACATAAGCCATATAACAATTGCAGAATCTCCCAAAGTTACCTATTGATGACATTCAAATTCATAAAAAAAATCTGTTGCGAAACACTTATGCTGATAAAACGCTTACACTGAGGTCGCTATTTATGCGATTTGTCTTTAACAATTTCTGGCCTTTCGTTGTATCAAAACATTAAGTTGACCCCTCGAGAAAAATCCGCAAAAAATCGTAGAGAATCAGATAGTATTTAAAAAGATGTGAAAACTGAGGTGGAACGAGGATTTGATCAAATTCATTCACGTAAAAAATACCCCAGTGTATTAGCTGGCAACTCCTAAAGAACAAGCATCCATTATAACGTTGCGTTCTCTGTTCTTATGTTTGAAATGAGAAGAGCGATGATGCATATGGAGGCGCATGGTGCACTGTAGACAAGTGTCACAAAAGCGTTTTGCGGAAATGGTCATATTACACTTTTATTTATTCCTTATCAAACAAAGTTTGTAGTGTACCCCGTAAGGAGGGTAGATCACTTTTGCGTAGCGTTTTACGGTGTAAGATCTACAAAACTGAGCCCTAGCTTAAATTCCAGTTTACGAGCTAGGGCAATGAGTTGTGGTAATTCAGCGATTCATCGTATCTAGTACTGTGTTGCGAAAAACTCAAAATCTCAAAACTCATGGACGATTCGAATCAAGCTCACAGCTGAATTGAATCATCCATTTGAACCATTGCAGGTTTTCTTTTGCTGTCCTTTGTAAAAAAAAGTGAATTGACGTCAACATCGCATAGAACAATAGTATTTTAATCTTTGCTTATTTTATTTGCTAATCATCTAATACATGTATTCTTCTATCTTTGTAGGGGTATGCGGCGGGACCATCATCATCATCATTCATCTCTTAAACTAGGTGTTTCGTGTTTTTGTAACACAACTTTAATTGCTATGATACATTTTTAGTTTTTATTAATACATTTCAATTGCCTCTGGCAGTTAGGATTTTTCCTCTGGTTGAATTGAATCACGTAGCAATTACAAAGTTAACGCATAGAACAATGGATACTCTTGCATGTGTAAACAAAAATGCCTCCAAATTGGGTTTAAACGCATTTTGAAGCGAAATGATTTACTGGCAAAACAGTGAAACGAAGCAATTTGACATGAAAAACTCAGCCATGATGCATTCCGTCTAATTCGCAAACGAGTTTTCTCGCGTGGAAGATTGAGATTTGTGGATGGTTTTATCCACTCTGGTCCTATATACCAATAACAGTTTCTGAGATATAACAAAATCAACTTCTTTGTTTGCAGATGCCACGGGCCTCTCAGCCAAAGGGCGAAGCCTTCGTGTCATTTGTAGTAGATTTCAAAAAAGTTTCGATATTTTCTCCACCTACTTGCAAAAATAAAAAAATCCCCAATTGCTTATTTGAAACCTCCTAGTAGACATATAAAGGATCACGATTGGAAGCTTGGAACATGGAACTGCAAGTCGCTAGGTTTCGCAGGTTGCGACAGGATGATATACGATGAATTACATTCCCACAACTTCGACGTCGTGGCGTTGCAAGAGATGGACAGGACAGAAAGTGGGGAAAAGCGGGCATCGAGCGGCTACCTTCTACCAAAGCTGTGGCACCTCCAACGAGCTGGGAACCGGCTTCATAGTGCTGGGAAAGATGCGCCAACGCGTGATTAGGTGGCATTCAATCAACGCAAGGATGTGCAAGCTGAGGATAAAAGGCCATTTCTTCAACTATAGCACCATCAACATGCACTGCCCACACGAAGGGAGACCCGACGACGAGAAAGAAGCGTTCTATGCCCAGCTGGAGCAGACAAACGATGGATGCCCACTGTGGGACGTCAAAATCGTCATCGACGACATGAACGCACAGGTAGGAAGGGAGGAAATGTATAGACCGGTCATCGGACCGGATAGTCTGCACACCGTATAGAATGATAACGGCCAATGATGCATAAACTTCGCAGCCTCTTGCGGAATGGTAGCACCTTCTTCTCCGCAAAAAAAAAACTCCTCAAGGCATCATAGAAATCATCTAATCAAGTAACAGAAAACCAAATCGACCACGTTCTAATCGATGGCAAATTCTTCTCCGACATCACGGACGTCCACACTTACCGCAGTGCGAAAATTGAATCCGACCACTACCTCGTTGCAGTATGTCTGCGCTCAAAACTCTCGACGGTGTATACCACGCGTCGGAGACGTCCGCCGCGGCTTAACATTGGGCAGCAACAAGACGGTAGACTAGCCCAAGACTACGCACAGCAGCTGGAAGTGGCACTCCCAACGGAAGAGCAACTTGGTGCAGCCTCTCTTGAAGATGGCCGGCAGAGATATTCGATCCGCCATTGGAAGTACCGCAACCGCTGCACTAAGCACGGTGCTCCTGGATCAGAGAAACGACTGGTATGGCGGCGAATATGAGACTGAGCAGTTAGTTGAGGAGAAGAATGCAGCATAGACGAGATTGCCGCAACACCGCAAGAGGGCGAACGAGGCACGATAAAAACGGGCGCGGAACAGACAGAAGTCGATTTTTCGCAGGAAAAAGCACCAGCAGGAAGATCGAGTCCGTGAAGAAACGGAGCAACTGTACCGCGCTAATAACGCACGAAAGTTCTATGAGAAGATAAACCGTTCACATAAGGACCACGTACCACAGCCCGATATGTGTAAGGACATAAACGGGAACCTTCTTACAAACGAGCGTGAGGTGATCCTGCCGCAGGAGTGGATGGAAGATGTCGTGTGTCCCATCTACAAAAAGGGCGATAAGCTGGATTGTAGCAACTACCGCGCAATCACATTGCTGAACGCCGCATCCAAAGTACTCTCTCAAATTGTATGCCGCCGACAAACACCAAATTGCAAGAGAGTTCGTGGGGCAGTACCAGGCGGGATTTATGGGTGAACGCTCTACCACAGATCAGGTGTTCGCCGTACGTCAGGTATTGCAGAAATGCCGCGAATACAACGTGCCCACACATCATCTATTTATGGACTTCAAAACCGCATATGATACGAGGGTGCTTGGTGGCCTTGTGTCACTGCTTCTGCCTCATAAGCAGGAGATTAAGGGTTTGATCCCTGGCCCTTTCCAATTTTCCTATTAGATAATTTCGTTAATCATATAACTCAATCTCTTTGCAAATCAAATTCTCATTGCTAGCAAGTATGATTCTAAATATAGAATTGTTATAAAAAGCTGCCTGTTACTTAGTAGCAGTAAATAAAATGTAAAAATAGAATGGTATTCATTTGTACCCGCATACGAATGCTATATACGGTCGCTATGCTCGTGCAGGCCTCATACAAGTAAGAATGTGAGAGGTAGATGTGCGGGTAGCGATGGTGTGGTAGACGTGTGCGTGGTATTAGAATCCAATAGCATTCAAATTCTAATTGGAAAAAAATGAATCCCATTAGAATTCACTTTAATACTTTCTCATTATTCTAGTACTTCTAATTCTCATTCATATATTCCTATCCCATAGATCGCATCACTTACCAAAGTGAATCCAGATAATATATCCCTTCATACTAACACAATATCCTATCCTAAGACTATCGTGGAGATGCAGAGGTATACTCGGTCTCTAGTAGCAACGAGAGTTGAACTAATAATCCTTCCTTCCCTTGATGACCGTAAGGACGTGGCCGGCGCCGTAATTGACTTAGTAAAATGCATTAAATTTCCGAAATTTGCACATTGAGAATGATAGCTAAACCCAAGCTGCATTCAATTGGTTCCCTGTGCAATTTCGCAAGTTCTAATCAATCACGGAGTAGCAACTACGAATTGTACGGTTATCCTACTCATACTCATGCTCATTCAAAACCGCATATGATACAATCGATCGGGACCAGCTATGGCAGTTAATGCACGAAAACGGATTTCCGGATAAACTGATAAGGTTGATCAAGGTTGATGTGCATAGTTCGAGTTTCAGGGGCATTCTCGAGTCCCTCCGAAACGCACAGCAAGGTGATGGTTTTTCATGTCTGCTATTCAACATCAATTTGGAAGGGGTAATACGAAGGGCAGGGATCGAAATGAGTGGTACGATTTTCACAAAGTCGGTCCAGTTATTTGGTTTCGTCGACGACATAGATATTATGGCACGTAACTTTGAGAAGATGGAAGAAGCCTACATCAGACTGAAAAGCGAAGCTAAACAGATTGGACTAGTCATCAACACGTCGAAGACGAAGTACATGATAGGAAAAGACTCAAAAGAGGACAATGTAAGCCAGCCACCACGAGTTTGTATTGGTGGTGACGAAATCGAGGTGGTTAACGAATTCGTGTACTTGGGCTTACTGGTGACCTCCGATAACGATACCAGCAGAGAATATTCGGAGACGCATCATAGCTGGAAATCGTACGTACTTTCAACTCCGCAAAACGCTCCGATCGAATAGAGTTCGCCGCCGTACCAAACTATCTATAAAACCCTTATTAGATCGATAGTCCTCTACGGACACGAGACCTGGACGATGCTCGTGGAGGACCAACGCGCACTGATAGTTTTCGAAAGGAAGGTGCTGCGTACCATTTATGGTGGAGTGCAGATGGCGGACGGTACGTGAAGGAGGCGAATGGACCACGAGTTGCATCAGCTGTTGGGAAAACCATCCATCGTTCACACTGCGAAAATCAGACGACTGCGGTACGTAGATAGAATGTTGGACAGTAATCCGGTGAACATTGTTCTCGGCAACGATCCAACGGGAACAAGAAGGCGAAGTGCACAGCGGGCAAGGTGAATCGATCAGGTGGAGGACGATTTGCGGACCCTCCGCAGACTGCGTGGATGGCGACGTGCAGCCATGGACCGAGCTGAATGAAGAGGACTTCTATGAATTGCACAGGGTCGAGTCGAGGCCCACCCTAGCAACCATGAACATACCAAGAGTGAAGACTTGGTCGAAACGGGTTAAGCATCCGGGCGAGTGGCAAGCTGCGGCATCAATTGCTCCGAGGTGTAGACCGGAGCAGATTCTTCGGTAGAACAGTTTCATTCTCCGGCTGTCGACGGAGGACAGAGCTGAATTCGCTGAAGGACAGAGCCGATGGTGCTGGAGCTTCAACCGAAGCAGCTGCTGTTGCCAGTCGCTTGCGCGGTTGTAACAGTGGTAGGATAGGAATCGCTCGACGGGCTAGTCGGGATGACCGAACAGTACACCTCGTTGAGCACAGGAACTCAGTTTTTCATCAGTAGGGTGCTGGTGTAAGCCTCCTTCTGGATTTCCAGAAACTCCGCTCGCTTTGGACAGCCCTTTGTAGTGGCGCGAGCCAAAGTCCGAATGGTCCCACTGTAAAGCACTTATACGCGAAACACGGATCTTTTTACGTCATTCTGATGACCGTGTTGGGGATGCATGAACGGTATCGGCTAATTCTGCATGTTTTACTGAAATTTTCCAAATTTTAACGTTGATAATCAATTAATGGTTTTAATGGATTTGGAAAATCTCTGGAAAGTTTCCGAGAAAAATCTGGAAAATACATAAAAAGATAAAGGCGGACGCAGATAAAACACTACTTGAACACTCACTCAAGCCAATTGAGCAGAATGTAGCCCTGTATGTACTATTGGTTTTTTCACCCATATGAGTGTTATAATGGATTTTATGCAACTTATTTGAGTTACATAATGATAATCTAACCACCCATTTTATTGTTATAAAAAATATAATGATCCGGAATCGCAAAAAATAATAAATACAAACTCGTCTTATAGACAACATTTTTTTTAATTTCATAGCAACAGGTTATTTTCACAGCTGACGACTAGTTGGCTTGAAATTGTGATAAGACTTATACGCCAAAGTAAAGAAATTCCATTAAAGAACGGATTAGACTTTCTTGGAAGCACTCTTTCTGAACCATAGCGCTCGTTTGTTTTCATTAAGAAAATGTGTTCACTGCTAGTTGCTGGTAGCCGTTTTTCTGCTCTGAGCAAAGCATTGCATGTGTATGGGTTGTTGGTGCCTACGTGCACGCCGTGTTGAGCTTGAATCGTGTAGTTACCCACTATGAGGCAGAATATTTAAAATCCTTGAGGGCACCTGAGGAATGAGAAATCTTGAAGGAACTTGTCTTGACTTCAGCCACTCGTCGAAAAGGATCAGAGTGCAAAATTTTAACGAACGAACGCTACACGGTGGGGCGGTCGTTTGCCTTCCGGAACGGGTGGGCCCTGGTGAATATAGGGAGGAAAATTGCTCCCATAGGGTGCTGGGAGCTCGGCCCGACTATTTCATATTTTACGTCGCCGTGGCATTTTCAGTGTGCTGCTGGGGGAAAATGCAAACTTTACCCGCCCATGAATAACAGTGTCTTGTAATGAACGGTAGGGGATGAAGTCGATTTCTTAAAACTAGCTGCCCTATCTTCCTAGAAGAGATGGCTAGCCGGTTGAAGATGTTGTGTGAACATTCACAGGAACCTAATCCTGAATCAGGTACATGTGCTGGTATCACGAGATAAAAAGGACACCGGTAGATTATTTGCAAATTTGCAAATTAAGGTGAATTTCTGCACCATTGGGATTACCTGTGGTATTTTCTTTTATACTGAAGTAGTAGTGGGATGGGATGAAACCTACGTAATAATGATAGGCACTGACCAGCTATTTTTACTTTAGGCCAACTCAACACCTAAGGAAAATGAATAATAACAACGACATGTTTTATAATAATTATAGTATTTGATTAGTCACTGTATGATTTCTTGCAATTTTGAGATCGAGTTTCTTACAACGAAGAAAAGGGTGCAGGTACTGTAGATTGGTGATACAATGTTGGAAAGATTTGATAAAAAATGAATGCATTGGCTTCGGCCACTTCCTTCGATAGTACATGAAATCCCGACATGGGCTCTGAGAGGTCCTTAGTAGCTTAGCGATAAAGCATTCATGTAGTGTACAGGGGTAGTGGGTTCGAGTCCTAACGAAAGAAGTGATCGATGGAAGTGCTTTCAAGACATCTTTCGAAATAATTTCTTCCGAATACTGTGCATATACATAACGAGTTTCAACACATTAAAAATATTTTATTACCTTTAAAAATACATAATTTTCTATTATTATTTACTCTAAAACAAAAACATTACTAATAACAAAATATTTATTTTGAAGTAAATTGAAATTACATCGCATTGTTTTTGTAATTGACACATTTTTGGAAAGCTATGAACATATGAACAAATTGAGCATTCAGTATTGTTTAAATATATACTCACGTTTTCTGATTTACAACTCTTTGCTAAAAGAGGTCAAACATAAGTGCAAAAGGATGCAATGATAGATATATGAGTTTTCAGTTTATCTTAAACTGAACCAATAGATGCCACTTTTGAACTAGTTATATTTGAGCAGAATAACCTTTCATCAATACATTTTCACTTAATGCATCCTCATTTGCTTTAATCACTGGGCGTGCAATGAGCAATGTGCATCAATTAACAAGGTGAACCCATGCCACTCTTCTTTAGGTACTGTTGGAACAAGATTTCTATCTCCGCAAGTAAACTCATCCGTCTATGGCACTTTTTCATTCCGAACTTCGTATCTATGAAGCAACACTACAAGATACTCTCATCGCATCGAGCCAGCGAATCTTAATACGCCCGGTTCGCATTCAAACATGAATGGATAGTCCTTTTGCAACGTTCCCTGAGTAATGCAGCGCACAGAAAGGCACAGGATGTGCGAAGGCGATGCATTCATTATGTTGCTCCAAGGATCACTTTGCACATGACGGCTTCCGTATTCATTCCTTCTGATAGAGGCCACAAGCTTATCTGCATATGATATCACAACAAACGTTGCGAATAGCAATCCGACTCCACATGGCCTATGTGAAGAAAGTTATGTAGGATGCTGAATTAAAGTCACTTCATATGTTGAATTATTGTTTCTGCAGGGTGCTGGAAGCTTTATCGTTTTTAAATTCAAATCCGTACTTTTCCATACGGAAAATTTTGAACAGCGCACCTTAATTTCTTCAACAACATTGTTACCAGTTGTTTACCATTTGAACGGACGCATCTGTTCGCAGAAGGACAAGACAATTGAAGGCAGGATCAGAAAAATACACAAAAGGCCAAAACAGGCAGCTACAAGTGTCGCCACTATCACCACCGTTCAGGTATGCCAAACCCTACGCCGAGGAAAGCCAAGTTCCAGGATTCTCCAGAGAGGAAAGTTTTAATGAAAAAGTTACCGGATAACTTTCATCAAATTTTCCGCCGACCTTAGCGCCACGACTGACGGAAGCACCTTGTCAGCCGGGGGAAGTGCGTGCTTCAACAAAGCGGCAGTCAGCACCGTTGGAGTGTTTTCATTTCATCGCTGCTGATGGCTTTTCAAAATGTCGCTACTGTTGGGCGCTAATAACAAAACAATGTTTGAGTGCCGTAACGTTGTGGATAAGGATGATAATGGGACTCGCATTACCTATTTTTACAATTGCCACTTGTTTTCCTCGTGATAGTGCAGCGCAATAAAATATTAACACCTATTGAGCGATGTTATGCGTAATCATTGATTAGACTGAAGTTAGACTGAAGTTCAATGAAGTTAGTCATCTTATAACAAAATCGAAACACTTCTGTAAAAAAAAATCTGCAAAAAAAAGTTTATTGATGTGTATTTTATTATGGCACAGACCTATGTATAGTATTCAAAACAGAAAATTGTGTATTGTTCTGAGTTGTACAGAAGTTCTAAGTCGCCCAAGTACTTCATGGAATACAGGCCTGCATCTACAAGCGTAACTGGTTGTCTTCCAAAAATTTTTTTAATTTGTTTAGACTCTTAACCCTTAAAACAAGTCAAGGAAATAGAATATAATGCTCCAAGGGAGCTACATGAACTGAATGTATATAATAAAGGTTTCAAGGCTTAAAAATATACTGCAACAACATTTATTTATATACTATGTTCATTAACATTTCCAACAAATTCATCATTATCTCTTTAGGATCGATTAAAATATCTGCTAGAGATATTTTTCACTTCTACTCGGATCTGTTGTGCTGCAGGAGCTTTCAGTCACTAAAAACTATCAACTTGTTCTGGATATTCCAGATTTGATTAATATTGAAGTCGGTTGCCTAAGTTGAGTGAACTTATCAAAGGATCCGACGATATCATAGCCCTAATGAATACGTCATGTAAATTTTCCTTTCATGATACTTTCCTGGCACGATGAGTCTGAGTTTTTATTTAGGTGCTTGTGTTGGCATTCAGCTACTTCTTCAACCAGCATTCCAAGTAATGCTGGTTAAAGAGTTATTATATCCTCGGCATGGACAAGGACTTTATGCACCGTATCAGGGATTTTAAACATAGATACTAATCGTTCATACAACTGCAAATATAACCGGTAGATTGTTTTGCAATTACTGTCTAACTTTTTAGGGTTTATTAGCTATTGGTAGTTCCAGAACCGGTGTATTAAATAGTTCTTCGTTGACACCTAATGTTATACTCAACAGATTTGGTTTCGAAAACACTCGTTGACATATGTTCCCAGTTGTACCTGATCTTGCTCAACATTGCCTTGGCTCCGAAGCTATCATAACTAGGAACTTTTTTCAAAACGTTGTAATTGATTCTGACTTTTGTTGTACGTCAGTTGTACGAAATATGTAGAATTGAGAGAGTATTAACCGTTTTAAATTTCAAGGTCAAATACAGATAGGCCTATTTGAAAAAAAGTTCTTAGATAAAGCCATTTCTGTATAAACTGTTTTCACTTCAGGCATTTTTTCTCTAACATCTTTCATACCTGATAGTTTTTAAAAAAAAATAGGATATGTGTAGAATGCACTGGAAAAATCGCATCCATGTGAGTAATGAAGATATTTCATAAATGTCTTTCACTATCTGATGGTAAATATTGTAGGAGTTTGAAAAAGGATATGTATACTTTTTCGAACTCTTCGAATGTGTAACCTCAAAATTCCATTGTTTTTCATATTCATTTACTCAATACTTGATAGATAATAGGCTGCCTCCTCTTAGTGAACCAACGCCGTCGCCAGTTGCATAAGCCATCATGTACACAGCCTATCACGAAGCCTACGGCATCTTCCATGTTATATACTTTAAGAAAGTTGTAGGCGAAACTTTGGGAAACTTTTTTGTATGAAACATTTTGTATGAAATATTTTTTATTTTTTCATCGGGCCATTTCAGGATGTTTTACTACCTATTTTTCCGCACGTTACCCAATATTCGAAAGTAACCATGAAACAAGCTTTCAGAAACTTTAAAGAGTTGGAAAAGAAGCCGAACAATGCCGAACAGTTGAACAATGCATTGGTGTTTCAAATTCTAAAAATTGCTTGGTTCTGATGCCTATATCTCCATAACCATATGGCTTAGAGTGCAGATATTCTGGGTTTTTTAATTCTCCGAAGCATTAGCTTTTAGTAGGTCAACTTGAATTACGAATCGGAGGAAGTCAAATGATAAGAAAATTATTTTGAGCTTTTTAGTGGAATGTCTTCACTTGTCATAAGACGAGTTAATACAATCCCATTGAATTCCACCACTTAATTGTATCTTGACAGATACGTATATCAACCTCAACAGTAAGGCCGTCTTCAGTGTCTCGTACTTGACTCGACTTAGTCGACAAGTACGAGACACTGAAGGCGGCCTTACTGTTGAGGTTGAAATACGTATCTGTCAAGATACAATTAAGTGGTGGAATTCAATGGGATTGTATTAACTCGTCTTATGACAAGGGAAGTCAAATGTTTGATTTTTGACCACCTGCACACATTTCCTCACAGTGCATACCAAGTAATACCACGAACCACCAACCAAGCGTCCCCATTGGAAAACAGTACCTGCACCACTTGTGCATGATCTCAACCCACTCGCGGATTAGGCGAGAACAAAAAGGACCTCTGCGACTCTCGATCGGTTGGATGTATGGTCCCTGCTGGTGAAAGTCAATACCCGTAGCAATAGACTAATACCCATAAGCCTTTAACGTAATCTACCGAATTGCATCCGCCTCCACCCGGACACAAGGTCACATCTGAACTTTTTTTAAATCAATGAGCTCGATGTAAAACGAGTGACGTAAATTAATTTGGGGTTTTCGCCTCCACTCAGGGTGGTTGGGAATTGTTACGCTGAAAATTCTTGGACCATTATTAAGAATCCATTTCATTTCATCATGGGACCAGCTATGGAAGCTAATGCACGAACACGGATTTCCGGATAAACTGACACGGTTGATCAAAGCGACGATGGATCGGGTGATGTGGTTAGATCGAGTTTCAGGATCATTCTCGAGTCCCTTCGAAACCCGCAGAGGGTTACGGCAAGGTGATGGTCCTTCGTGTCTGCTATTCAACATCGCTTTGGAAGGGGTAATACGAAGAGCAGGGATTAACACGAGTGGTACAATTTTCAATAAGTCCGTCCAACTATTTGGCTTCGCCGACGACATAGATATTATGGCACGTAACTTTGAGAAGATGGACATCAGACTGAAGAGGAAAGCCAAGCGGATCGGACTAGTCATCAACACGTCGAAGACGAACTGCATGATAGGAAGAGGTTCAAGAGAAGACAATGTGAGCCACCCACCGCGAGTTTGCATCGGTGGTGACGAAATCGAGGTGGTAGAGGAATTTGTGTACTTGGGCTCACTGGTGACTGCCGAAAATGATACCAGCAGAGAAATTCGGAGGCGCATAGTGGCTGGAAATCGTACGTACTTTGGACTCCGCAAAACGCTCCAATCGAATAGAGTTCGCCGCCGTACCAAACTGACAATCTACAAAACGCTCATTAGACCAGTAGTCCTCTACGGACACGAGACCAACGCGCACTTGGAGTTTTCGAAAGGAAAGTGCTGCGTACCATCTATGGTGGGGTGCAGATGGCGGACGGTACGTGGTGGAGGCGAATGAACCACGAATTGCATTAGCTGTTGGGAGAACCATCCATCGTTCACACCGCGAAAATCGGACGACTGCGATGGGCCGGGCACGTAGCCAGAATGTCGGACAGTAACCCGATGAAAATGGTTCTCGACAACGCCGATCTGACGGGCACAAGAAGGCGAGGTGCGCAGCGCGCAAGGTGGATCGATTAGGTGGAAGATGACTTGCGGACCCTCCGTAGACTGCGTGGTTGGCGACGTGTAACCATGGACCGAGCCGAATGGAGAAGACTCTCATATACCGCACAGGCCACTTCGGCCTTAGCCTGAATAAATAAATAAATAATGGTACATATCCCGATTATATTACCCCCCTGGTGAATTTTGGGGTGATAAAACAGGGTATGTTACAAAACCCGAAAAAAAATTATTTCCAATTTTTTAATTCAATCCACAAATATGAATCATTTTATGTCTTGGAAAGGTGAAATGCGTGAACAGTGTCCGTCATTTTTTGTCGAAATTGCTTACAGAATCCTTCCCAGGTACTCAGAAATCATTCCTGATAAACTACAGGCAGTGAAAGTTATTTCATGAAAATTAATGCTATTTGTGGTGTTATTTACGGGAATAAAAAGAATGACATAAATTTTCAAATTTTTTTTGGGGTGACAAAATCGGGTCGAAAACGTGATAAAATCGGGGGTAGACAAAATCCGGGAGTGATAAAATCGGGTCAACATTGTATTTCATATGCGGTATAAAAATGCGAAACTCGGAAGAAAAGGTTATGAATAAAAGAAAGAAAAGAATCAACAATGAAAATAAGGTTAAACACAAATAAATATTAATGCGCGAAACTCGAATAACAAGCCTTTGCTTTAAAGAAGGAAAAATTCAACAATAAAATATAATCAGGTGAAACACAAAAAAATATAAACATGCGAATGTCAAAAGAACGGCCTATGACTAAAAGAAAGAAAAAATCAACAATGAAATATTATCAGGTAAAACATAAATGTACAAAAGAATGGTTGATTAATACTCGACGTTTTGCCTAATTTTTTCGACCTTCGACTTTTTGGCCTTCGACCTTTTGTCCAAAACCGCAATTTCTATCTTTTGTTCTTTCGACTTTTTACTTTCGAATTTTCAAATTTGCCTCGACTAAAGTAAGTGAACTGTATGCGGCCAATCATGTTATGGTTTCATACGTTAGTTGGATAAGGAAACTCCTCGGGAAAAAAAAACTACAAAGAAAGCTGAGAATTCATCAGTACGCGACGGAACGTTTGTAGGCTTTGTAGTCGGATCGATGGTGTAGTCGGCTGATGGTGCGGAAGAGTCGCCGAATGTTGCTTAGCCAAATAACACGTTAGACCGAATGTCAATGTCATGCCAAAAGGTTTACTTGGCCGAAAGTGACATCCAGATGAAAGGAACATACGGCCGAACTGATAATATGGCCGAAACAGTGGTTGAGCCGTGGAAATGATCAGTGAGTAGTGAATAGTAGAAGTGAAACGTAAGTAGTGCGAAGTGACAAATGAAATGTTCGAAGTAAGAAGTGAGTAGCAGGCCTGGTAGCGGGTCACTTTTTAGTGACTTGGTCACTTTTTTCGGGCAAGTCACTAAAAAGTCTCTTTTTTTCACCTCAAGTCACTAAAGTCACTTTTTCTTGCAAAAAGTCACTATTTTCAACTATTTTTAAACTATTGACTATTTTTGAATGAAGCTTTATGTATAAGTCGGATGATGCTTTGTTCATGGCGGAAATGAAATTACGGATCTCGGAAAAATGATCGCTCTGAAACTTCGTCAGCCATATTACTCGCTGCTCTTATTGGCATTTCACTAGTAGCTAATTGACGTTTCCCGTCAAAAATAACTTGCTCAATCGATTCTTTATTTTATTTAAAGTCAACTTTTCCAAAGAACCCATATTTTTTGACGCATCAAAGTTTTTTTTTTGTAATTTGATTGGGCTAACATTCGCCCGATTTTGAACGAACAGTGGGTGAATTTTTCAGACCGGTTCACACGTGCAGCATTTTTTCAACTTTTGTTTTGGATTTTTAAAATAGTTAGAAGCTGGAGAGAGAGAGTTGATAGAGAGAGAAAGTTTACCTTAAATAAGTCAAAAAATCAATTGAGGCAATTAAATGAGATGCAATTTTTGACGGGAAAGGATATAGATATTATATAAAGGGGATAAAGTCTCCCCAATTTTGAAGATTGCATGCGCTGAGATACATCGAAAATTTGAAAAGTAGATCAAGTCTGCTCAGTTTTTCCCTCCCAACATCCACTTCGATCAATATTTTGGATTTTTTTTAAATATATTGTGATGATAATTTATACATTTGAAATAGCATAAATGTGAAAGATTCTTCAATTCGTTCAATCCCAGGTTCGTTGTAAATGAATTTTCATAATTTTTGTTTCGTTTTCTACCAAAACGATCCGTACTGATGTTCCTTTCGCACTAAAAATTCCAAAAACTTATTAATTTTCGGCGAAGAAAAACAGGTGTTATAAGTGATAAATAACCATGTTTCGCTCACTTCCAGTGGCACGAACGTTTGATTTGCTCGCAGGACTACTCATAGTTTTTAGTAGTCCTTCTTTTGACTGATATTTAGTAAAATATCCTTGGGATAAAAAGAGAGGGCAAAAGTTAGCGTGCACGTTTCTTTTCTGAGTTCGTTATGAGAGAGTGGTGAGTGAAAGATGGTTTCCGCCACAAATTACGAAACAAAATTCTCCCTCGACCCAGAAACGCTTAATTTCGTCTCATCGAAAATGCAACTGAAACTGAAAGTCACTATTTGGTCACTTTTTCTGCAACTGAAAGTCACTATTTGGTCCCTTTTTTCGTCAGCTTTGCTTACTAAAGTCACTATTTTGAGCGGCATTGGTCACTACCAGCCCTGGAGTAGTGAGAATTAAGAAGTGTGTAGAGGGAAGTGGCAAGAGTGTGAAATGAGAAATGAGTAGTGTAAGGTTATTGGTGAGAAGTAAGATGTGATAGGTGAGAAGTGATGAGTGAAAAGCGAATAATATGAATTACGAAGCAAGAGGTAAGGATGGAGAATGAACAAAGAAGAAGGAAGAAGGATGAATGAAAAAGGAAAAAAGGAAGCAAGAACAAGGAACAAGGCACATGGTAGAAGGAAGAAGGGAGAAAGAAAAAGGGAGAGGGAAGGCAGAAGATGAAGAAAGAAGCTGAAAAAAAGGAAAGGAAGATAGAAGAAGGTGGAAAAAAAGAAGGAAGTTATTTTCACTTCTCTTTTCTTTGTTCTCACTTTTCATTATCTTTCACTTGTTATGTCTCATTTCCCACTTGTTATGTCTCATTACTTACATCCCAATTATCAATTCTTAGCTCTCAATTCTCTGTTTTCATTTCTTAGTTCTTAGTTCTCAGTTCTCAGTTATCAGTTACCAGTTCACCGTTCTTTCTCACTACTCAGGCTCAGTCCTTAGTTCTCAGTTTCACTTCTCTTTTCTCTCTTCTCACTTCTAGTTTCTCATTTTTCAGTTCTCGTTCTTAGTTATCAGTCCTCATTTCTTATTTCTCAGTTCTCAATTCTCTGTTTTAAATCCTCAGTTCACAGTTCTCATTTCTCAGTTCTCAGTTCATAGTTCTCAGTTTTCAGTCCTCAGTGCTCACTTCTCAGTTCTCATTTCTATTTTCTCATGTCTTACTTCTCATTTTTTATTTCTCATTGCTCAGTTCTCAATTCTTAGTTATCAGATACCAGGTCACAGTTCTCTGTTCTCATTTTTCATTTCAGTTCTCAGTTCGCAATTTTCACTTCTTACTTCTCATTTCTATCTTCGTACTTCTCACTTCTCACTTTCCAATTATCACTTTTCACATATCATTTCTCATTTTTAATGTTTTTTTAGTTAGTTAGGGCATAGCTAGTGAATACACTCAACATAAAATATAAACACAAATATAAACAGATTCATTGTCCACAGACTCATTGAAAAAGGCACAATACATGTCTTCTCTGTCCTCTTCTCATTATTCACTTTTCATTTCTCAGATGTCACTTTTTACTTCTTTTTCCTCAATAATCACTTTGAAGTAAGAAGTCTTCTTATTTCTTTTGTGAAGTCTCATTCTTCACTTTCATTTCGCCGTTATCATCACTCATTTCTTATTTCTCACTTTTCAGTATTCGTAATCTGAGGATTTTTTTTGCTATTCGACCAAATGGCCTGACACCCTGGAAATTCCGTTTGGTCAAATAGGTAATTTGGCGGAGAATAGCTTTTTTTTGGTAAATATCCTGGCTGCACAGCACATGTTTCGAAATGGACAAATTTATATGAAATTTGTGAAAAAGATTTGAGGTGTCTTGCAGGGACTCAAATCCTCAAACTCCTATCTCTATATAAACTTGATAACCCCTACACAACAAGACCACTTAAAAGTCACATTTGCGCAAAAGCCATCAGAATCCGAGTACCAAGATGTATAGCAAAAAATCCTAGCAGTGATGATGCCTTTCTCACGCATTACAAAACGAAAACAGAATAATACATTCAATGCTTTGCAGCATTTTCTGAAAAAAAATTCTCAGTTTCCGAAAAAACAATGTAATTAATTGTGATCAAGTGTCAGTCTTCCACCGTCGTTAGTCGTTTGAGCAACACCGCGACTGCTGGGTAGAACAGTCATACTCATTAAATGCTTCAGCCAAGCAAGTCGTTGGCATAGCAGAGTGTGATTGTGTCATACTCTATACAAATCCGCCCAGTTCTTGGCTGAGGGCATAGTATGTGAAGTTCTCGATAATAAACAATGTGGGGTCGCTTCCAAAAGATTTAAATAAAGAGCGATTCCAAGCAACAGCATCAAAATTTAAGAAAATTTTTAATTCATGATTTTCTATTGAGTTGAAACTTTGCACAGTTTTTCAATTTCATCTAAATCGTCATTTTTCGATATCAAATCTTCATATTGAGTCACGACTAACTTTTCAAAAGGGTGTATGTGAAAATGGTTCAAAAATATTTAAAAAGCTGCACAGCAAAAACGGAATGTTCGATTGTTATGATTTTTTCAGCAAAGTTAGACAACTAAATGGTGATTTTTAAGAAAATGTGCACAGTAAAAAAAAATTTTTTTTGCCTTTAAAAATATCATTTTTGTCACAAAAACTCAAATATCTCAAAACCCTATCTTTTTTCGAACGTATTTTTTTAGGGAAAACGGTCCATTATATTAGCTATCTACCATAAAAATTTGGTGATGGTAAACTAATAAACAAAAAAGTTATGACATTTCAAACATTTCACAATTTTCACATACAGTAAACAAAAAAAAATTTCCGTGTATTTTTTTTTCAAGAATCGCAGTTTGATGCTGATTTTATTGTTAAGGGCCTTGCGTGAGTTGAACAAGTTGTTTGTATGATACAGTCAAACCTCCATAAGTCGATGTTCTACGACTCGATATCGACTCATGGAAGCAAATTATTCCATATTAAAAAATAATTTCTGGGTTACTGTGATGGTCCCTTCAAACAGCTTCCCAATGACTTTATATTCCTCATCTCGATATTTCCATGAGTCGATGGTCCCTTCAATATCGACTCATGGAGGTTTGACTGTATTCCATATTTATGTATTCATCGATATTATGTATATTATATGTATAAATATTATATGTATAAATAAATAAAAATGAATTAATATTATCCTAAGTATTAAATTAAATGTGGCAGTTACACAATGTTGTTATAGAAACTCTAAGAGTTTTGGGTTTGAATTTTGGTATGGGTTATGATATCATGAAAACAGTTTATTAATACTTATTTTTTATTTATTTTTATTCAAATTTTTTAAAATGTCGAACACTTTTGAATTATTATCAGCACAGTTTGAGTATAGTTTTGCTTTAATTTTATTTTCCGACAATGGAATGAAACAGTGAAATTTTTGGGTTCCTTGGATCGTTTTCGCGTTATTAAATTGCTCGCTGAGCTCTGAAGCCTTTATTTCGTACTCTTCAGTAGTAGTAAAACAAAATGATAATTTGGTTAAATCTTTTTCTTTTCTACAATTTGCCCAATCAAAAAGTTCTTTCGCAGTTTTAATTGGATGCTCACGTTCTTTGGCTAAACTTGCTCTTGTGGCCATGCGCTTTATTGTTCCTCCAATAGCATCACAAGGACCTTTGCCATGTGATGTAGCAAAAAAATGCCATTCTGCATCAATTCCGTACATTGATTTAAATTGACATAGGCTCGAAAAATTCTTACGATTTTTGTACTGCGACGCTGCTCCATCAGACATGAAATATATCTTTTTGACTTTTTCATGCTTATCAACGCGTAAAAAGTTAATCATTTTTTCAATGAACAAGTTTACGGATACTGAATCGTGTCTTAAATCTTCGGAAATTATAATAAAACTTAAGTGTTCAATTTGCGTACTTCCATTAAAATAAATAACGAATGGATGAATTGTAGCTTGTTGTACGTTCCAGTGATGGGACTGCACTTCATCTTGCAATACAAAGCTGTAATTTTCAGAAAAATCACAAATCACAATTCACCATTTTGTAATGTATTTTTCGTATTTTTTAAAAAGCTGGATTGTTCTGTTTTAATGAAATCGTGAGGGATTAAACTTTCTAATTTCAAGCAAAAATATGACACAAACTCATCTACAGGTTTTACAATAGTTTCTATGTCACACCTATCCGTGGTCACCCATTGCTCAAATGATAACTGATCAATATATTTTTCTTCAAACTCAGCGAATAAAGTATTTTCCAATGATGAAGAATCTGGACAATCCGAACAAGATCGTAGATAGCAATTTGATGTTGTATTTTCACACAAAAGACTACCAGTTAACATTTTAATATCCTTTGTTAAATTGATTCTTTTCAAACTATGTAAAATAAGATTAATATTCTCATGGGTTGTGCACACACACACATTATGTGTTCCTGAATTGGAAAGAAGCTTACATTGCCTTGGCCGAAGGCTTGCAAATGAGGAAAAACCTATTTTAATATTATCGTGAATTTCCTTGAAGCGTGTGTACGCTTCTTTCAAAGTCGTCATCATTAATCGTTTTTGGATTGCTTGACGCTTTCCATCTTTTGTTACTGGTACATAATCTTTTTGACCAGGCATAGCTCGACTTACTTCATCATCTTCAAAATATTGAACTACTATTTCTTTTGTCTCATCTGTTAATGCAGTACTAGACCTAGTATTTTTGGTTGAAAGACAGTTATTCTTCAATTGTTTTGCCTCTTTTACTGTATTTCTATTGGTTTTGAACTCATCAATGGCATCCTGAGTAGACCACGAACTTGGCAGCATCGACAAAATCAATAATTTTTCTTTCCTTGACGTGGCTGCATTCGAGAACCTTTCCTTCATATTTATAATTACCTCATCGTAGTCTGTATTTTCCGCATCATCAGGTCCTAATTTGAAGAGGTTTCTTCGTACAGCTTCGTTTATTTCACGGTATTTTTTCTCCGGGTAATAAACGTAGTCCATCTTACTCCATTTAATCGGAGTCACTTTTATCCCAGCTATGCCCTCGTTAAAGCGTTCGATGTTGACCTTTTGGATACACTCATCTTCCGATTGATATGTTGAAACAGATTTCGCTGATGGTACGGTGGCAAGGCTCTCAGCACTTAATACTTCTGGTAATTCCTCAGTTGTTGTCGATACATCTGGCAATTCCTCAGTTGCTGTCGTTTTCGAACTTCCTGCGCTCTGCTCAACCGATGATATACAGATTGCTCTTTTGTCAACGTTTAGACGGCAGGACGTGCAAATGCGTAAATTTGTATTCAATGTGGACATTGGAGCATAACCAGTCGCTTTCAGTTTATCTATGGTGCTTTCGGTGAGATTTCGTAACTCTTTTGAACACTTTTTCCATCAAACGGCCTACAACAGTTGAGAAAGCGGCTACTCATGTTGTTCGTAATATTTCAATAAACAAAATCACTTTTAAGTTTTTACTGACTAGTTTGGTGTCATTTGTTTGACTGAAGAAAAAATTACTATAAGATCTTTAACAACCTTAGTAGTAGTAATTTTTTGCTTTTTCGTGAGCATTGTCATGGTATGTACCTATCATGCATTTGTTGTTGTTGAAGATACCCGTTTCCTCCCGATCATAAAGTCTATTCTCTAAGAGGTATATTTTTTGCAGGTAAATTATAGACGTACACGTGTATATAAATCTTTGATTTTGCAGCTTTTGTCTTAAAAATAACATTTCTGATATGATTCTATCAACGTTATTATCAACAGGTTTCAACACTATTAAAAGAATTTTCGCCAGTCACGTGCAATGAAAATTATGACACTATCAATACTTTTGATCACAACACTGGATCGTGTCTAAGTTTCTTATAGATGCTATGAATAATTAAATCAAAATATCATGAAAACAACTTGTTTAAATCACGTCCCTTAACAATAAAATCTGCATCAAACTGCAATTCTCGAAATAACTTACACAGAAAAAAAATTTTTTTTACTAAATGTGAAAATTGTGAAATGTTTGAAATGTCATAACTTTTTTGTTTATTAGTTTACCATCACCAAATTTTTATGGTAGATAGCTAATATAATGGACCGTTTTCTCTAAAAAAATTACGTTCGAAAAAAGATAGGGTTTTGAGATATTTGAGTTTTTGTGACAAAAATGATATTCTTTAACGCAAAAAAAAAAATTTCCTTGTATGCTTTGTTAAGAATCATCATTTAGTTGTCTAACTTTGCAGAAAAAATCATAACAATCGAACATACTGTTTTGCTGTGCAGCTTTTAAATATTTTTGAACCATTTTCACATACACCCTTTTGAAAAGTTAGTCGTGACTCAATATGAAGATTTGATATCGAAAAATGACGATTTAGATGAAATTGAAAAACTGTGCAGAGTTTCAAATATTTTCGAAATGGTCGCTCAGGATCGACTGACATGCCCCCGTGGAATGCCTCTAAAGATAAAAAAAAATCTTGGGGTTGTATACAAGACACGACCGCTCGACGTAAACTACGTAAAACCAAATTCAATAAACTTAACAAATCATTCCGCTCTATATAGAAGAGAAGGAATCATCCCACCGACACTACTACCCAGTTTTAGCAGCCCCTCCCACTATGTAGGGACTCTACTGCCTAGCAGCTGGACCACCCCATTCATACACCCCAGTTCAATAATTAATAATACCCTAAAAGTAGGCAATTACCTTGGATTGGAACACGCTGTATAGGGGATGCATGATGCATGAAAGAACTTAAATTTTCAATAGTTTACTTTTGATACTCAAAAGTTTCAATACTACTGACAAATTGGTAGAGAGTTTGCGAATCGATTGATATATAAATCATTAAAATCCATTGAAAGATAAAGTACCTATAGTTATTTCAAATCTTACATGATTTCGTGGCGGTCCCCAATTTGGAAATTTTCATTTTACACCCTGTATCCGAGTCTTCCCCTTAGACGTAGTTTACGTCAAAAATGGTGGGGAAGGTGGGGAGACTTGATCACCCTCTGTTTTATCGAGAACTAAAGTAGTTTTGTTCTAGCATATTTTTAGTATAGATCCTCTAGACAAATGACCTTTATGTGGTGAATTATTTTTTGGATTGGCAACCTTATTTATTCTGCAGGGTGGTTTGTATGTTTTGACCTTCCTAAAGATTTTTTTATTGGCCAAGCAAAATTTGAACAACTTTTCATAACAATGACCAAATGCTTTCATTTTTTCACAGCACAAGGCATAAATATGCTTAATGATGTGTACTGATGAAAATGTCAACATTCCATCAATGTTTTAGGATATTTGGATTTGAAGTTATTGCCTCAATATGGGGACACATGATCCCCCATTAGTCACCCATACAAAAATTTTGCGAAAAAAAAATCAAAAATAATATAAATCTGTTCTCAGGCTTCTAATTTTTTAGTAGATTTGACAGATTTGATGAAGGGTTGGCAGTAAAAACTGTTTATTGCGTGGATATTATAGAAAGGGGATCAAGTGTTCCCAAATTTAAAAATTGCATGAGCTGTCGAATTCAATAACAAAAATCGTTCATGTATACGCACAACAATTCGAAAATTCCGCGTATTTTGAAGGAAAAATATTTTAAAAATCTGAGGCACCTTTCTAATTTTATCAAAGCAAGCTCTTAGAGAGCGATCAATTTCCCCCGAATATTTTAAAAGTCGATTTTTGACAGCACTCCAAAAAATCGATTGTGTATCAATAACAACAATAATTTAAGAACTGTTATACATCAGTAAATCTAAATACTATATTTCTTAGAGAGTCTGTGTGGAAATCGCGTATGTTTATTTATTTTTGGCTGTAATACATCGGAAATCAGAAAAGGGGATCAAGTCTCCCCAGTCTCCCCTATTCAATTTGCCACCGCGATTTGCTGGTGGAGGATGGTAATCGGATTCTAATTTTCCGCAAACGAGACCTTTATGTGGTCTGTCTATCTAGAGAGTAGGAGGTTGAGGGCTCGAATCCCTCGAAGACATATGAATTCACGTGAATAAGCTGAAGCGGATAATGTTCGAACATGGTTTTCCGGCGAAACTGATTAGACTAATACGTGTATGGCTCAAAGTCAAGGATTTGGAATGCAGACGAAGTGTCAACCACGTTTGTGACCTTAGATGGATTGAAGCATGGTGATGCACGTTCGATTTTATTGTTCAACATTGCACTAGAGGGCGCGACTAGGAGATCTGACAAACAAAAGAATGGCATTATCCAGGTTTGTACGCCGCCACCACTACTGATGATTTTCCCACACTGCCGCCACCGTCAAAAATAAATCGGAGTGCCGTCGTATGAAAATTGACAACGCCGCAGAATATTTTTTATCGCATTGCCGTCTCGCACATCAATGTTCATTCAGCACTTCCACAGTCATTAACTGCTAGGTTTCTAATCTAAATGACCATTTTTGCATTCGTATATCATGAAAATCTCCAACCGTAAAATTGCCTACACCTGACCGAGATTTGAACTCAGCCACCTTCAGCATGGCTTTATAGCCGCGCATCTAACCGCAGAAGTAAGGAAGGCGGATAGTAGTTATTACTAGTCATGAACCGAAATTATGTTTTCTGTGGAAAAGCCAAGTGCATGTGATAATTATCTACGAACAAATATGCAGCTTTTATTCTCATTTCAGATGAAGTCTAAAAATTAAAAACTTTAGATGGTGGCTTACCCAATCTATCATGAAGCTAAAAATCAACATCAGTGCCCGATTTTGCCGAACTTTCAAGTTGGCCCTTTGCTACACTCGGGATGCTCCGGACTTATGAGTAAGTAAGTAAGTAAGTAAGTAATCTAAAAATGGCAGTACAAAAATTAAAAATTGTTTGGCCATGAGAATTTTTGAGTTGAAAATGGTAAAGTCCATACATTGGAGACATTTTGTTTCTATTGACGATGAAAAAAAATAATTATAAATTAACCATATGTGAAATTATTCCAGAATTCTTTTTTAAAAAAATCATAACGTTTCACAACAAACGACATTTTGAACACAAAGAACACATTATGAATAAAATTACATTCGAATGAATATCAATACCAAGTAAGTTAATTATTTTCTTCTTTTTCGATAATTAAGCAAACTTTCTTATACGTATGTATGTGTATTAATAAAATAACAGTGAGCTTCCATCTTCAGTTTCCGCCATTATCCATTGTGGTGGTCGATGCCCTTCTGTTACCTTACATTGTGATGGGTGCCACGGTTTGGCATCAGCTTAGTCCCGCACATAGGATCATCGTGTTAAACTATTTAAATTAATAAAGGATGAAATTGAAACTCCCGTGTCATGGCGTGTGAAATTTCGTGCACATCGCTTTAACATGTGCCTGCATGGAGCCACCAGAAGGACCTACAGCGTATCAAACCCACGTTCGTCCCGCAGTGCGTTGCGTTGGCTGGGTAGCATTTGTACCTGTGTCTACCATCACCGGGGCATTCAATTGCAGCTCCACTCAACCAATGGAGTATGTTCACCGCTCGGGCCATCCACCCGCAAGCTATTCAAGTTGTATACCCCGACCAATCCCTCACACATGCCAGATCCCAAGTTTGCGTACATAATAGCATATTCTCGGGTGACCTGCTCGCATCGAGCGACCGTCGAGCGGCGACCTTCCACATCTACATGCGTCCGAACACCTCTTTACAATATTACCGGTGGGGGATCCCGCAGATGTGTGTCCGCAGATAACTGGAACGTGCAAAGCTCGCATAATGGCAGCTGTAAATCGTAATTATGCTGTGGTTTTGAACTGTGATTTACTTGGTTCTGTGTTTGTTGCCTGCAACAAATTAACTCCCTCGACGACGTGCTGTTGAAGAGTGGCTACTGCTTGCTCTTATGGCTTGTCAGGTCCTGCCTTCGGAGGTAGAAAATTGAGATAAGACCATTTTTACCCTGTACAACTATGCGGACAACTTTATGGGATGGTCTGCAAATAAATTGACTATTCACGGGAAGGTGCAATGCGTAAGTGAGACGTTTTTTGTGATATATGTATGCAGCTTTTTAGTAGGATACCTGCTAATTGAGAAGTAAATTTATAATACCTAGAAAGTGAAGGTGGTAACGGGTTCATTAATTTTATTATGTCTAAAATCTAACATTGCTATTCAGAAGCAATAGAGTTTCGGTTTATATACATTTCTTGTTTTGGTAAACTACATTGATAAACCAACATGTATACCCTCTTATACGTCATTAATTATGTTGACCCACTGGCATGCGTTTAATAAATAAATCCTAAGTTGGTGGA
Source organism: Armigeres subalbatus (assembly GCF_024139115.2). Lineage (NCBI taxonomy): Eukaryota > Metazoa > Arthropoda > Insecta > Diptera > Culicidae > Armigeres > Armigeres subalbatus. The sequence continues at coordinate 136,073,930 of NC_085139.1, read as the reverse complement.
CATCTTAGTTGCTATTTGGAATACAAACTGTAAAAATTTCTTCGAAACCAACTTGTAAATCTACCACTACCGTGTCACACTTTTTAAATTTTATGAAGAAAAATTACTCTAGTTCTGTAGTTAGCAGCAGCTGCCGCAGCTTGGCTTCGCTTCGGATGGTCGCATTTGTTTCCCTCGATCTCAAATTTACCCTGCGTTCACTCCGCTACCATTGGAGTGGCAGCACCAGTATTCAATTCAAGCAGAAGCATCTTTTGTCATTCTACTCGTAGATCTTCTTCTGTGTTCGCTGAAACTGAAATTGGGCTGTTGGGTTCTGGGGGTGCTCAAATTCTTTTTTTGTTATATTTAACGCACTACATAAAGAGAGATAATGGTATAATTAATGTCAACAGTGTCCAATTGTCCAATAGTAAATGTTTTGCATTATTCTTTTCTTGGATATATAGTACAAGATAATTGTCCAGATCAAAACTTCTACAATAAACGTCTGCAAAAAAATATCGTGGCTTCATCATCATCGCATTACAGTTATCATCATTTTTAACATCACTATCAACAGTCAGTGAGCAGGAAAACTTTGACCACGCGCTCATACTGAACGCAATCTTCCAGCTCGCTGCACCGACTTCCGTGAACTGTGAACATCCTTCTTCCACTTTTCATGTGATCGCCCTCACGCCACATTTCCAACTTTTGAAATTTTTCCTTCCCAGTCTCCTGCAACGTGTTTTATTTCAATTCTCGTTCGAAGGGACTTCTGCGACAGGAAACGGTTTTATTCGCCTCGTCATCACATTCAATTTGGAACAGGACATTATTGAAACAAGTGTAGGTGCAAAGAATTTCTCTTGCCCGTTTCGCAGATGAATAATTTGTAAGTTTTCAATGTAAAGTGAATATTTTTTTGCCATCGACTTCTTATCCGTCCTGGCTCGGAATAATCAGTCAAATGCTTGAACAGGAAACTCTCACACTTGTGTTTCCCACGATGGAAAAATAGGTACTTTCACTGAATATGGTTTTAATCAGTGGCCATTTTGGTCTAATTCTCAATTCAATATCAAAAGGACAAGACACCTGATGTTAAGATTTAACTGAATTACATCTTAATTCGTGGTTTTTACTAATATCAACGTGCGTAATGGCTATATTTTTTACATATAAAAAATCTACTCCTCCGCTTATTTCTAATCGCAACTAAAAATAGGTAACAGATAAATAGTTGCCTAAAAAACATACCTTCAAAAAAGGTAATTTGAAATTTCAGAAAATTTGGCCATTAGGGTAAAATGCTCAATAGTGGACCCCCTAGTAGCGAAATTTTGCTCTTCCTGGCATAAGGATGAGAAATTTTCAAAATATTAATTTTGCGTCATATCTAATATCAAGCTCTGCATCTCCTGTTCACGATACATACAAAAAACACTCAAATACTCGACGTTATTCTTTGGAATTAACATTGTAAAGTTGGACTAAATTTGCCCTATAGTAGACCCCCTGGGGGTCCATAATAGGAAATTGCTTCCCTATAGTCGACACTTCATTTGATTTTCATGTTTCGTTTCGAGACGTTCTTCTTCCCTATTATGGACCCCCAAAATATTCCTATAATGGACACTCTCGTGTTTATTTTTTATAGAATTGTAAAAAATCAACTAATTTTACTTTCCAGAGCATTTTCAATGGATGTAATCAAATCATAGGACTGTAAGGTAGGTTCTCCCGATGGAATTTCATAGCAAAATGTTTCCATTGTGCTGTAATAATGAAAAAATGTCTGGAGGGTCCACTTTTGGTTGGGGGTCCACTATTGGGAATTTTACCCTATGTGGTGGATTGTGGCAGTTAATGCTTTAACAGAACGTGCTATTTGTTGTTGTTATTTCTTTATTTTGTCACCAAAGTTGTTATTTGCAAGGCACAATATCAATGTTTCAGCAATACTTGCATTACTAAATAATGATAAGGGCCTTTGTTTTATTTTGCAATTCAACATTATTTGTATTAGGGGTCGTACATTTATTACGTAAGCAATTTTTCTGGGTTTTTACCCCCCCTCCATCCATGTAAGATTTTTTTCATACAAATTATTTATTATTTATATGGAGCGTAATATATTGAACGAACCACCCCCTCCCCCCCTAAGTGCTTACGTAATATGTGTACGGCCCCTTAAGAGTTTCGTATCAAATCCCGTTTGCAAACCACTCAGAGAATGTAATAGTTATATGCCTTGAGGTACATGAATGAAGTGTTTGCGTTGGAATCCACTTGCTCGGAATTCACGTTCTCCGGATTTGAGCCACCGTATTTTTTGGATGCGTTCCAATATCCGACGCTGGTCAGTTGAAGGAATTGCTGAACAGTACCACCAGAAGCTGGACGATCGGATAGAAGATGCCACCGGTTCTGACGACGTCAATAGATTGTGGGAAAATATCCACGAAGCTGTGACAACAACAGCGCAGGAAGTGTTAGGCACTGCACAGCGACGCCAACGGAATTGTTGGTTTGATGAGGATTGCCAACGAGTGACGGACGAAAAATAACGCTGCTAGGAGCCGATTGCTAGTTGCTCGCACCCGTTCCAAGAGAAAGGAATCCACCGCAGGAAAAAAAAGCAACACGAAGAGAGTGTGATAGCTGAAGCGTAGGAGAACATAGATAGAAAAGATATGCGGAAGTTTTACGCAACTGGAGTTCCTCCAGAAATTCCTCGGGAAGTTCCTCCAGGAATTCCTCCAGAAGTTTCTCCAGGAATTCCTGCGGAAGTTCCTACAGGAATTCTCCCGGAAGTTCCTCCAGGAGTTTCTTCGGAGGTTCCTCCAAAAATTAATCCCGAAGCTCCTCCAGGAGTATCTCAAAGAATTTATCCATAAGTGCTTCCAGGGTTTTTCCGGTAATTTCTTCAAAAAATGTACAGGAATTCCTCCGGGAGTTCTTATATGAATGCTCAAGGATGTTGGCTCAATAAATCCCCGAGAAGTCATGTAACTTGTCAGAACTTGTATCTGGAGTTACTTCAAAAATTCATCTTTAATGCTGAGGAAGGGGAAGGATGGTTAGTTGGACACCTACTTAAGAAAGATGCAGAGAACTCTACGACCTCTCATAGGTGCCACGGGAGGTTTTTTGGAATTGTTAGTGAGGAAGGTTATAAAACTAGGAGTCGTTTTGGTAGAACGTGAAACACAGAAAGAACTAAAATAGAAATATAAAGTAAGAAAGGGACGAGCCTGGAATTGAACCAACGACCTCCTGCTTATAAGACAAAAGCGGTAGCCACTAGACCACCGAGCTCGTAAGAAATTTGATCTTGAAGAACTTCTTATTGAAATTAAATTTCGAAATCTAGATCTAGAAAATCTAACGCGCATTTCAGATGTTTGAAAAGTGTGATATGAAAATACCCAATTTTCACGTTACGTAATTAATGGATCTTCCCCGGATATTTGTTTGGGAATTCTTCCGAAAAGTTTTCAAGAAATCCTTCACGAATTCCTTCATGAATCTCCCCGGCAATTACCACAAAAACTTCTCCAGAATTTCTTCAAGAATTCGCCCAGAAAACCTTACAGGATTTTTACGGGAAATTTCATTGAAAACTACTCCGAAATATTATAAGGAAAATACTCCGGAAATTCTCCCGCTTTGAGATTTTTTCAGGAATTCTCCAAGAATTCTCTCAAAAATACCTACAAGAATATTCGCGAAAATTCTTTGAAGAACCCTTCCAGAAATATCTCTATATGTTCTCCTGGAATTTTTTTTAGAAATCTCCTCAATTCCTCTTCCATTAAGAATTCACGACGAAATTTTTGTGGGAATGGCTGAAGGAGTTCATAAAAGATTTTGATGTCACTGCTTGAAGTGTTTCTTGAAGAAATTCGCATGGTTTGAAACTCAGAAGTTTTTATATAAATTCTTGAACCTTTTAAGAAAATTTCGAAGAAATCGCCACAGACATTTCAAACAAATTCCTAACAGCATGCATCCCAAAAGCAATTTTAGATGGACTTTTCAAATAAATGTCCGAAGATATTTCAAAAGGAGTTTTGAATGAATTTCTAAAGAGGTCCTGAAAAAAATCAAAAGAAATGGAGAATGTTGTGAAGGTCGTTCGTTCTTGGGCCGCCAGTTGCCAGTCTCCCTGCACACCGTTTGCACGCGCATCTTCCTCGATTGTACACAGCCAGCGAGTGCGGGGTCTACCCCGGAGCCGAAGTCCTCTCACAGGTTCTCTACAGTTTCTTTTGCTGGTTTCTCTTCCGGCATACGCACTGCATATCCATGTCAAAGGATTACCCGGAGAAATTTTCTAGAAATTGCTTAAGAGTTTTGAAAGAATTCCTATGGGAATTTCAGGAAAAAATGTCAAGGAACTTGCTAGAGGACCAGACCAATTTCTTAAAATAATCCAAAGGAATTTCTGAAAGAATCTTCGAATCTTCGTAAATCGATTTTAGAAAAAAAATCCTAAGAAAATTTCTGAAGCTTGAAGAAATATCCGTAATACGTAAATGAATTTCTGAAGGAGTTTTAAGAGAATTTGTGGATGATTTCTTCTACAATTTCCGAAGGAATTCCTAAAACATTTCCCGTAGTAATTTCAAAAGAAATTTGCGAAGCATTTTCAGAAGGTATATTCGAATATCTGAACGAGGTCTTGACGGAATGTCCAAAGGGCTTTTTTGAGAAATCTAAGACTGTCGGAAGTTCCTTCAGATTTTACTTTGAAAAACCCTTCAGGAATTTCTTCGGATATTTCTTCAGGAACTTGTTCAGGAATTCGTAAGGAAATTTAGTCCTAGAACTTTGCAAGGAATTCCAATAGAGTTCTAAGGAGAATTTCTTAAGGATTTCCGGAAGAATACCTTAACGATTTTCCCAATGTTTTCCTAAACAAATTTCTGTACGAATGCATGGAGGAAATCCCTAAGTAATTCCTGAGGTAAATTCCAAGGAATACCTAAAAGAATTTCCGAAAGACTTTCTGGAATTGGTTTCCGGAGGAGTTTTTGCAGAAGGGATTTCCTGGACGAATCTCCAAAGGAATTTTTGGGAGAACTTGCGAATAAAAAAATCCGAAGGAATTTCTGGAGAAATTTAGGGATTATTATCAATATCCATCTGAAAGTCTATTAGGAATTTCTTCATAAATTCCTTTGAGAATTTGTGCGGAAATTCCTTCAGAAATTCCTTCATGGACTCCTCTGCGAATTCCTTTAGGGATTCTTTTAGGAAGTCTTTTAGAAATACCTTCAAATACTTCACTTCAATACTTACTTCCCTTCAATACCTATTTCACCTTCAATACATAAAAGACAATTCCAACAGGAATTATTTTCGAAAATCCATTCAGGCTCTCTTTTAAAAAAGCATTTGAAAATTCATTTGTAAATTCCTGGACAAAACCTTCCAGGAATTTCTTCAAAAACTCCTCCAATAGTTCATTTGAAAACCTCTCAATATTTTTTTCCTAAAATAATCCAAAAAAAATCCACCAAGAATTCCTTCGGATATTTCTCCAGGGATTTCTTTAAAAGTTTATTCAAAAAGCCTCGACGATTCCTTTGTAGATTTCTTCAGATTAGGATCGTAGTAGCCAAGGCTCAAGAAAAGACACGTTTTTTGACAGCAGATTTTTTGCAGCCGGAAATGTTGTTTTTGTGGTGGAATCTCAAGTCGGTAAACCTTTTATGAAGACAAGAGGACGGCACATGGATTTGGCAGTCTCAATTCGGTCAGCGGACTTCTAAAGATGGATTTCGTTTTAACGAGCCAAATTCGATCAGATGAGTATTGCAGAAGATTCAGTAAGCAGAGTTCCGGATTGGAGGTCGATGGTCGTGTCGGATTCAGTCAGTGAAGTGCAGGACTGGACAGCAGATGAAATCAGTCATGTATCGGTAGGTTGCATGTCCATAGGTAAGTGACGATTTATTATATTATGTACATGAGAGGACACGAATTCAACGAGGCTACACCAGAAACCGTAAAGTTTGCAGCACGCTATGAAGAGCTTTGGGTATGATTCAAACATAACATTTTTGAATAACATATTTTATAATTTAATGAATAATGAAATTCTTTCCAATCTCCAATATAATTTCGAATGGTTTGAATACAATCCAGTTGGTTTGTTTGTGTTTTTCTATTAGCTTAAGTACTCGTTGCTGGTGAGACATCGAGACCGTTACCTTTCCATTTATTTGTTTTAGTTGAATTTAGTTAGAAGAAAACCCGGTTGCTGTCCTATTTTTGTTTATTTAAATACATTATGACATTTTGAATCACATTTTTTATTATAAACTATTATAAACTCCCTGAACACGGTCAGCCGTACGCACATCTTCCTCGATTGCACACAGCCAGCGAGTGCGGGGTGTACCCCGGAGCCGATGTCCTCTTCCAGTCTCTCTGATTAACATCAATTTTGATGGTCTCTTCTCCGGCATACGCACTACATGTCCAGCCCACTGTATTGTGCCGTATTTTAACAGCCTGCCGACGTCTGCACGCGTGTTTCGACGGGGATAATCGAGATTCAGGAAACGATTCCAGGTACGGAAACTACGGAATTGTTGTAAGTAAAATTGTTATATTTTTAACGTCTTATGGGTTTTTGATTGTTTTTTCATCGCTTTTGTTTCTTTCCTTTCTCGTTCCAGAGGGCGAGTAATGGTGCTTGAACCTAGGCTTACAAGTACATTGATGGACATATAAGCCTCCGTCATGTTTTCATAGTAATCCACTTGAAGCCAGGGCTGTGTCCCATCCCAAGTCGTCGAGGACCCAAGGAGTGACTATTAATCATCTTAGCTAAGCCACTCCCAAGGGGTGACCAACTCCCAAGAAGAAATTGCTTAGGGGAATTTCGAACAAATCCCTAATGCATTATCTGGAAGAATTTATTTAAGGAATTCGTGGAATAATTCCTGAACCAATTTTTTCGTATGCAGTTTTCGGAGAAATTCATTCATTCATTTATTTAGTTTACATCTAAACAGATAACACTGAATCAACAATTTGACGCCACAATACACGGTTCGAGGCCGCATCTCTCCATCCTCGAATGCGCCCCACGCTCGCCAAGTCGTTTTGTACCTGGTCTGCCCACCTCGCTCGCTGCGCTCCACGCCGTCTTGTACCTCCCAGATCGGAAGCGAACATCATCTTCGCAGGGTTGCTGTTCGGCATTCTTGCAACATGTCCTGCTCATCGTATCCTTCCGTCTTTAGCTACCTTCTAGATACTGGGTTCGCCATAGAGCTGGGCGAGCTCGTGGTTCATTCTTAGCCGCCACACACCGTTTTCTTGCACACCGCCAAAGATGGTCCTAAGCACCCGTCTCTCGAATACAACGTGTGCTTGCATGTCTTCCTTGAGCATTGTCCATGTTTCATGTCCGTAGAGGACTACCGGTCTTATCAGCGTCTTGTACATGACACAGTTGGTGCGGTGGCGAATCTTTTTTGACCGCAGTTTCTTAGGGAGCCCGTAGTGGGCCCGACTTCCACAGATGATGCGCCTTCGTATTTCATCATACTAACATTGTTATCACTCGTTAGCTAAGATCCAAGATAGACGAATTCCTCGACCACCTCAAAGGTATCCTCATTTATCGTAACACTGCTTCCCAGGCGGGCCCTGTTGCACTCGGTTCCGCCCACAACCATGTACTTTGTCTTCGACGCATTTACCACCAGTCCAACTTTTGTTGCTTCACGTTTCAGGCGGGTATACAGTTCTGCCACCATTGCTCATGTTCGGCCGACAATGTCCATGTCATTTGCGAAACAAATAAATTGACTGGATCTGTTGAAAGTTGTACCCCGGCTGTTACACCCGGCACTCCACATGACACCTTCAAGCGCAATGTTGAACATTGGCGCGATTCGAACGAACTGGAGTGTTCGCCCGAAATCTTCACACAGTTTTGCTCACCATCCACCGTTGCTTTGATCAGTCTGGTAAGCTTCACAGGGAAGCTGTTCTCGAATTGGTTTTAAGCTGTTGGATGGTATTCTTAACTTCCCTCAAGGTGGGGGCTGGTTGGCTTCCATCGTCCGCTGAACTGACGTGGTCATCTCCTCCGCTGCCTTGACTTTCACTGCCTGTACTCACAGCGCCATTCAAATGTTCCTCGTAGTGCTGTTTCCACCTTTCGATCACCACACGTTCGTCCGTCAAGATGCTTCCATCCTTATCCCTGCACATTTCGGCACACGGTACGAAGCCTTTGAGGGATGCGTTGAGCTTCTGATAGAACTTACGTGTTCCTTAAGAACGGCGCAGCTGTTCCATCTCCTCGCACTCCGCTTCTTCCAGGAAGTAACGCCTTCTCCTGAAAAAGGTGGGTCTGCTGTCTCCGCTCCCATCTATAGCGTTCCACGTTCTGCCGGGTACCTTGCTGCAGCGCGACCGCCCGCGATGCGTCCTTCTCCTCCGGAATCTGTCTGCACTCTTCGTCAAACCAATCGTTCCGTCATATACCCGACGTTGTTCTTCGCTGCGTCGTTAATGGCTGCTTTGACTGTATTCCAGCAGTCCTCAAACAGAATACCTGTCAAACTTATGCAGTGCTGCTAGTTTATCTTTTTTTATAACTTCAAAAAATCGAAAACGTACTCTTACCCCACGCGCATTCTTGCCCCACTTTACTCTGTATTGGACAAAAAACTGGAAAAGTATTCACAGTAGGGATTTAATTATTTTGCTGAATTGGTTTGCCAAATAAGTCAACTGTCCTAATAGCACAAATCAGAAAACAAAAAAAACTTATAAAATAAGTGGCCTGGTTGATTCTAATCAGTAAAATAACCAGATAACAAAAATTTCTTCTTGGTTTTGGAAAAAAATATATTTCATGTTAATGGATGTTTATGGAAATTCCACGTTATTTAGGGAAGTGTTAGAATAATTTACTGCTTCTTCCCTGATTTCATTGATATTTTTAATTTTTGAATAAAAATTCTAGATTTCAACGAAAATTTTATTTTGCTGCCGTCGAAAATATTGCCACTAAACGACCTTTCTAAATAACAGTTTTGAAAAACATCAAAGTATCCATAATCAATGAGGTACCGACTGCTTACTTTGATGAAATTTACTTCCAGTTGCCAGCAGTAGTGAAAAGTGTAGACAACAACTTTCCATGCGTCATGTTTACGGTACTCGTCACTGAGTGGCGATACCGGCGTTTCTATCTGTTTTGTTGAACCTGCTACCACAGGCAAACAGACGTAACACTAGAGAAATTACCATCGGCCATGGCTTCAACGATCAATTTGCATTTGATTGACTGCGAGTTTCACAATTAAAGGCGATAGCGTCGTAATCCTTCGAGATTGACATTTCACTCTAGCGCTTTCTGGTGACAATGTCATACGAAACATTGTTTCGTGTAACATGCTCGCAAGATAGTCGTACAGGAGTTGAGCGATGGATTTTTCAGAAAAATATTCAAGCTGTTACGTCTGTTTGTCTGTGCTGCTACTCTTCTATGTTTTGAAATTTTGACCATGAGCTCATGGAAGAATGATAGTTGCAAAACGACTGAATGCATTGCATCATGTTCAAGTATAACCAAGTTCCTGTTACGCATGAGTTATGACATCATCTAAAATAGTAATATTTTTCACTTGCTTTAAGTTGTAGATATCAAAATATGTCGGTAGAGCTTAGTTGACTGTCCAGTTAAATTTCTGACACCCTTAATTCCCACCGTTTTCAATAACAACTTTACTTTTTGTTTCTGCTTATTCATGTGGCTTTTTGATTCCTAAGCAAGAAGAAACAATTGAATTGAAGTAAGTTTGACTAAACAGGTGTAAAGAATGGTTTTTTGATCAAATGAAAAATCTTACTGTCCAGACCCGGTATACAACTACCGGACACAGAGATTGATTATATATTTATCAAATCATGAATGATCGTCATTCAAAACATGGTTAATATTGACCATCTCCACATAATCGGAATATTCTACATTATATTTCATATTGTTGATCCCCTCTAAAATAAGGTGAAACACCAAAACCTTGAGATTTTTTTTTAATCTCAAATTCTTTACAAAGCTTACAACATAAGGATCTGATATTCCATGCAGTAATCAAATGATACACACCCTCAATTCCAAGCGCAACCTGGTACATACACTTGAAGGTAATTCATGAACTTAAAATATCATCATCTGACTTTTTTTTGCTTTTGTTTTTCTACTATAATAAAGAAGTGAACTCAATGTCGCAAAAGTACCATGTCATCAAATCTTATCGTGGCAACATTTCTGTACCACTTCCTCCAAGTGTTTGTCCTGGGGTTTTTCTAATCAGATTATCACAATCTCTAAAATATCACATTCATTCGAATGTGACATTTCTTTACGCCTCGTATATATTATTTTCTTACGTATTACACGCCCGGAACAAAGAGCAGGCAAAAACGGAAAACAGATGCTGATAAGTGCTAAGAGATGAATACTCATTTCCACTTTTTATTGCTATATTTTTTACCAAAGAATAAGTTTTCATCATTCGGGGGCTCAGTCTCCGGTTTTTCTAACTTGGACTGAGCGGAAAAAGTTTCCTACCACGCTGAATTTCTTAACGTGCTCTTCTCACCCCAATAATGAAGGGAAATTTCGTTAGTCTAAGTACCGGTAGATGTCATCCCACCACCATCACACAACGGTACGTCGATGCGGTGTAAGCGAAAGCCTTTGGCACCATTCCACAGCGTTATTTCACGTTTTGGTGGTCCGTGTTTCTTCTCGGTATCATCAGCGTCACTGTTACGATTACAAACTGGGTTTACTTCTGACGGCAGAAGGGTTTTCAGGAGTCCGACGAAGAAGGTGGGTCGCTTTTTCAGAATTTTAAATTCAGTGTTCATATTCTAGAACTTTGCAACGTAAGACCATGCAAAAAGTTTGATTTCCGGCCGTGTCTATAAAATTTTTTGGTAGGATTTTTTTTTAAATTTTTGTGGACATGAATAAAAGTATAGCCTTATGCAATACAAGTACAAAAATGGTAACCTGGCTTAGTAACCTCGGAAGTTGTTAACTTTGGAAATGCTTAAAGAGCCTAAGCAACCAGGCGACAATGTCCCAGTGAGGGATATTATTACCCTCAAATATTTTCCTAATCAATCCTTTGCTTCTGATGAGATGAACTACGAAATTAAGAATGTTACTCTTTTCTGCTATAATTTTGTATTCTTGCCTGGAGGTTTCACTATTAATAGAGAAACCACTACAACGTAACCTACCCTATTATACTTATTATACTTGTATGAAAAAGATCATCGCAATAAATTCTAAACCCTACTAACGCTTCTGTCACCGATCGAAGGGCAAAAAGCAAACTTTCCAGCTTCTGTCCCTCCCTCTCTGACCTATCATTCCTTGTCATCTTCTCCATAAAAGAAGTTTTCGCTTTTTGCACTTCCGTTTCCTAACTTGTCGCCCAATTTGACAAAAAAAAAACAATTTTTAAAATTACATGCAAATTCGCGTAGTTAAACGAACAATGACAATAAAGTGGAAGATTGTCTCAATTCCAACGAATCACTCGGGATGTGTTTGCCAACGACCTGGGCAAGGATGGCATCACGTCAAACGGCGACAGGACCACGGTAAACACTTTAGAGTAATACCACTCGAATGTGCCATCCCGAATCGCAGCATTCAATGGGACCTTGTCGAAAAACCGGAAAATTACTGCGATGAAGGGGAGAATAATTTAAATAATGTAAAATGTATGCATTAGGGATGACAAAATTAGGTACAACCATTGCCACATGGTTTGAAGCGGGAAAACTTTGCTTCCGTTCTGGAAAAAAGCAAGTCGAAATGTGGTTGATATAAAAGTAACGTTATATCAGGTGGAATGGATCATAGCATATGATTTAATAATTGATTTCATAGATAAGCAAATATAATTTGATTGTCTATAAATATACTATCAAAAGTGGCATCAAATTTGACATTGAGATTGCAATAAAAATACTGAATAAGACTGTAAAACAAACATTCGCCTACAGTTAGGGAAAATCGCCAAATATTGAACAGCTTAGATTATAATTATTGTTAAGTTAGGGGAAATCGCCAAATATTGAACAGCTTAGATTATAATTATTGTTAAACACCCATAAGAAGCGCACGCGCGTTCAATAATAGGTGAAAGTTTGAACCGTTCAACATTGTTCGTATTACCTTAATTCTACGTCCTGCTTTAATTATATTTAATTTAAGCTATATTTATACTCTTTGATCGAAAATCGAATATTTATCTGGCTCATTAGTCTTTTTAGATACATGATGATTCTACCAGAGAAAATAACTGATTTTCAATATCTTCCCAGACCCAGCATGCAACGTACTTAACTGTAAGAAATCACATTCTATGCACAAACGACTTTCTCACTGTTGTTAGTAACAATTATCATGTCCGGATGAAAAGGGCAAAAATACCACAGTTCACTGCACGGAGTTGGAAACTATTATATTCGAGATATATTCGAAAAATAACCATGCAGGATATCCTCCCTCATAAAAAGAATCCGAAATTACAAAAGCACCAGCGTTGGAGCTTGATTTTACAATCTATTATTTTTTCTTTCAAAGAAAGTCAAATTCAATTGCTTGCTCATTTCCACAATTCCAAAGGTAGGACGATTAGTGCAAAGCCTCAGCATTGAACCAGCAGCGGGTCATCTAGCCTTCTCCACTTATGATTCACGGCCGGGGTACTTACGGCAGCCGAACACAAATGTGACATGAATGGTTCTGCAATCGTTTTGTGCGGCGCATTGTTAACGCTAGGAGGATCACTGTGTGTCGAGAATCCAGAATAAGCCGATATTTATGAATGAACCAAAGCGAAAAAATGGCACTGGAAGCTCACTTAGCATTGCTTTTAGTGAGGAATCTTGGGTTACGGTGTCGTCCTTGTGTATTTGCGTATATGCAGAAGATATACAGACATAAAAAATATCCAAAAGTACAGTTCGATGGGGTAGTTTTGATATCGTCGTCTACCTTTGCGAAATATCATTTCTTTGACGCGGTTGATAAAAAATTATATGCGCTAACGATATTTATCAAGTGTAAAACTAAATGTTTTTCTTCTTCGATGGCTCTACATTCCAACTAGATCTTTTCAACTTAGTACTCTATTGGCATTCCCTCAGATATTAATTAAAAGCTTTTCTATGTCCGCCATTGCATGAGTAATGAGTATGTACCTTGTGTGGCAAGTAAAATTGATACACTATGTCCAGGGTGTCGAGAAAGTTTCCAAACCGAAAACATCCTAGACCGGACCGAGAATCGAACTCGCCATCCGGATTGGTAATCCTACGCCTATGCTGGCAAGGCTACTGGAGATCCCCATAAAAAAAACTAAATGTTATTGGCAGTGATAGAACAAAATCAAAATTCCAAGTTCCACATGAAAAAAAAACCTCAATTAGAGAAAATAACGAATAAACATCCCAATTAACACAAAATGAGGAAATACCTTTATCAACTTTTCTCTAACATGAATGTCCGCACTCACCGCAGTTATGTTTTTTTTGTCTTTATTTGAGAGGTTTTCACCTCTTAAAAGTGCGAGTATTGAATCCGACCACTACCTCGTTGCAGTATGCATGCGCTCAAAACTCTCGACGATGTACAACACGCGTCATAGTCGAACACCGCGGCTTAACATTGGACGGCTACAAGACGGTAGACTAGCCTAAGACTACGCGCAGCAGCTGGAAGTGACACTTCCAACGAAAGAGTAGCTAGGCGCAGCTTCTCTCGAAGATGGCTGGAGAGATATTCGATCCGCCATTGGTAGTACCGCAACTGCTGCACTTGGCACGGTGCCCACTTCGAGCCCCTGTGCGCCGATCTACTTTGAGCCGGCGGCGGCGTGACCGCAATTTGCTAACGGCGGCGGCGGCTTAGCCGGCGCCACGCCGCGGTTGCTCTCGGCGGCGGCGGCGGCGGTTCGGATCGGCGCTGTTCAAAATTATCCTTCAAACATTGTCACTGGAGCCGACGTTCTGATACCTGATACCTATGAGGATAATCGTGTTACTTAGTCTACTTAGAGACCTCACAATTAATAACTGTGGAAATTCTTAATAAACACTAAGCTTCGACATGGCAATGTTCAAATGGGGAATGTAATGCCAACCAAAAAGTTCAGATGAGAAAATGTCAGCAGGACATACGTGAGAATCCTAAAGACATTTTCTGAGAACTTTTCCATGTGTTTCTTATCAGAAAATCTAATATACGTTTAATTCATTCCACAGAACTTCTGGATAAGGGAATCCCTAAAACTCCTAGGTAAGGAATTCTTGTAGGGAATAAAAAAATCTGGGAGAATAAGGTCCCTTAGAATTCTTGAGTTTCAAAGTAATTTTTGTGTAAGAAATTTTTTAGAAGTCATGTTGGAGGAATTTCCTATTATTCATAGGAGAATATTTCTTCATAATTCGTGAGGGAGGAATTCCTTAGAGTTATCAGAGAGAAGAATTATCTGGTTAATGGTGCGAAATTCACCAGGAACATAAGAGGATATATTTTTCCAAATTCCGGAAGGAGAAATTCCTCTTAATTTCTGTGGAAGAGATTTTTAAAAATTCTAGCTAGAGGGATTGGCATGATCTTTTGGAAGGGCCATTCCCCAAAACTTCTCAATGAGTATTCCGGAAAATCTTCGTAGCAGCAATTCTTATAAGATAATATTCTCTGAGTTCTGAAGATTAAATCCTCTAATTTTTTTTTGTCTTGATTAGCGAGATTTTTAGCCCTGGGCTGGCTCGTCTCGATCTCTAAAATTCTAAAGTAGAAATATATCAACAAAAAATAATTTCCCATAATTCCGGATGGGGTAAGTCCTTATAACTCATGAGGAGGAATTTTTTAATATGTAAAAACCAAGAAGATTGGAAAATCAATTTCCCAGAATTCATGGAACACGAATTTTCTAAAATTCCTGAGGAAGAATTTGTACGAAATTCAAGGAAAAAATTACAGTCTGATGGAGTCCAAAGTTCCCAAAAATCCTTGGAGGAAGAATTCTCCATGATATCCGAAGGTGTACTGGGAACTGGGGGAGGATTTGCACAGAATTAAGGAAAAAGGAAGTTTCCAAAATTCTCTTAAAATTGGTATCAGGAAGATTTTCTGGTTTGGTACTAGTTATATAAAAAGGTGTTCACTGATTTCTAGCTCTTCTATGTGAAATGGTTTAATGTTGGTTTTGACATTGCCAGAAATGCAATGCTGGTCAACGTAACGCACGATCTGATAGCACATTACATCATAATATCTGTCATAAAATCAGATTTCTTTAAAAAAAGATACCATATCCGGTGAATTAGTGGCATAGCGAGAAAATTTTCTTGTGGGAGAGGGGGGGACTCTTGTATTGAGTTCGATCAAACAATTAAGAGTTATGATTCAGCTCGACATTGTGACCTCCGTCGTTCAAATACAATGGCTCACAATCTTTTCGTTTCCTTAGCTTCTTCCGAGCAAATAAAATAATAAACACAAAGTACCGTTCCCCAATTTTCACGAATAATTTGAAAGGATTCGCCCCTACCGACATAGAATAAAAATGGATATTCTTCCAACATTTATTGCATCCCAGTTCATACAAGAATTCCCTGAACAGGTCTAGACCTCCTTCAGAGCTGCTAGCTTTTCTAAATCGTTTATGTTAAACACAATTAACATTTTTCAATTGAATTGGTGTCTTGGGCACATTTGTGACATATTCTCATCGATGAACACAAATTGAGGAAAAAGTTATAACAAAACAAATGCAGCGGAAAAATTCGGCCAACCAGCCGCAGGGCTGGGGTAGATTGGCCGAGTTTGTTAAAATATGTGAAACACATCAAATCAATCAGTGGACAATGTTTTGAAGTTGGAAAAATGTAGTGTTTATAGTTTTGTAATTTTTAGGCAAGTGAAATTTTTTTAACTCTTTACTTTTTAGTCTTTTTAAAATATTTTTAGTGAACTTTTTACAACTCTCGCTACTTTCATTTCCTCTGCCAGAGTATACTTGCATTTGATATAATTTTCTCGAGCATTTTCTCTGCCTTCAATGCTGCTTTTATTGGGGAATCGATAAAAAATTGTGTCGATTGGTATTTACAAAGTTTTCATTTCGGCCTAACAGACCACACAAAAGTCGGCCAACCTACGAGATGTTTTCGAAAACAATTTACAAACACAAAAGTGAGGTTACCCTAGAAACATTTATACCGTTTTGTAGGATTTTGAATACCGTCTCCAGCGTACCACGTTTTAAGAAATCTATCGAACCAAATTGGATATGCTCTCGAAAAGTATATTTTTCCAGATCCTCTGAGATATTTCTTGGAGTACAATACGCTATATTGGCAGCTTTTTTCCTTCTTTTTTTTTTTTCTAAAGATGGTTCATGCTCTTTATGATCCATATTACTAAATTGCATAAGCTTTAAATATGAAGTCAAATGCTATTTGATTCAAATGATCACAAACAGCGAGGTCTTTCTTAACCATGCGGTAAGATGCGTAGCTACAAAGTAAGACCAAGCTGAAGGTGGCTGGGTTAGATTTCCTGTCTGGTCTAGGGAACTTTTTTGTTTTCTCAACTTCCCTTAGCATGAGAGTATTATCGTCTCAGCCTCATATACGAATGCAAAAATGGTAACTTGGCTTAGAAACCTCGAAGTTAACAACTGTGGATGTGCTTGAAGAGTACTAAGCTGCGAGTCGGTAATGCCCCTGTGAGATATGTAATGCTAATTAGAAGATCACTAACCGCATGTTCATTTCTGAAAGATGCAAATAGATCTTTCGTTATGCGTATTGGCCTGTAGACCTGTACTCCAATTTTAGAAAATATTGGCTTGCAATGGAACAGGAATTCAATTGACATTTCCTTGAGTGTCGTTTTTATTGTTTCAGTCGATTCTTTGACTTATTTAAGTTCAGCTTTTCCCAAGAAATCACATTTTTTTAACCTTTTAACTATTTTAAAAATTGAAACCAAAAGATGAAAAAGTGCTTCACGTATGAACCGGCCTGAAGAATTGAACTGATGTTGAACAGATCGGGCAAATGCTAGCCCAAACTTGAAAAACAGCATTTTCGGATTTTTGTTTTAATTTTAAAAATAGTTAGAAGCGTTAAAAATGGATTCTTTGGAAAAGTTGATCTTAAATAAATGATAGAATCGATTAACCAAATAAAAATTTTTGACCGGAAAGCTAAATTCATATAGAATTTGATTTAAATGAAGAACATGTTCCATATCTAAAAGGAGCTGATAGATTTTTCGTTACGTGTACTGTACTGTACTGTACTTCAATTCTTGGACTTCTTGGATTTCTTGGAATGAAACAAAAGCCAATTTGATTCAAATGATCACTAAGAGCATGTTTCATTACTAAAAGGAGCTAATTGATCTTTCGTTATGTGATAAGGTCTATACTTTGGAGAATTTTTGGGTTATCTTGAATGAAATATATTAGCGTTAACATATTCACCACAAAAGTTCAACTAGTTGACGTAGTATCATATTTAATAGAATCAAAAGATCCATACATTAAGTGAAAAACAAGTAATATGAACCAAAATTCTTTCCTCATCATTATTAGTTTTACATCTTCCCATAAGTGACGTAAAAAGAGGTTTGATGTACAAGTGGCGCAGCCGAAAATTTTCAAACGTACAAGGGTTTGAACGGAATTTTTCTTCTAACAAATCGAGGGATATGAACCCCCAAGGCCAAATTATTTCACCGGCTCGCCTAAAATTCACCGGCGGCTCGGTCAAAAAATTGCAGCGGCGCGCCGGTCAAAAATGGTGGCGGCGGCGGCGCGGCGCGGCGGCGCACAGCTCTACTTCGCAGCACGTAGAGGGTTACGACAAGGTGATGGTCTTTCATGCCTGCTATTCAACATTGCTTTGGAGGGAGTAATACGAAGGCCAGGGATTGACACGAGTGGTACGATTTTCACGAAGTCCGTTCAGCTATTTTGTATCATGGCAGGAAATCGTACATACTTTGGACTCCGCAAAACGCTTAGATCGAATAGAGTTCGCCGCCGAACCAAACTGACTATCTACAAAACACTCATTAGACCGGTAGTGCTCTACGGACACGAGACTTGGAAAATGCCCGTGGAGGGTCGACGCGCACTTGAGTTTTCGAGAGGAATGTATTGCGTACTATCTATGGTAGGGTGCAGATGGAAAACAAAACATGGAATAGGCGAAAGAAACACGAGTTGTTTCAGCTGTTGGGAGAACCATCCATCGTTCTCACCGCAAAAATCGGTAGACTGCGTTAGGCCGGACACGTAGCCAGAATGTCGGACAATAACCCGGTGAAAATGGTCCTCGATAACGATCCGACGAGCACAAGAAGACGAGGTGCGCAGCGACCACGGTGGATCGATCAGGAGGAGGCGATTTGCGGATCTTCCACAGACTGCGTGGCTGGTGACGTGTAGCCAAGAAGGACCGAGTTGCATGTAGTAGATTTTTATTTAACGGGTGTATTCGATACAATGTGCCATTTGTAAATACATCAAAATTAAACCGATTATCGGATTGTCTTGAAATTTTCAGAGAATGAAAAACTTTTAATAAGTTATGCTTTACAACATTTGTTTCATTTGATTTCATCGCCCATCCCGAATGCGCGCACCTTTCTTTTCACTCCACCCATCAAGTTTGTACAATCGATTTTCCCTATATTTTTGTCGTTTTTATCCAAATTTTCTTTATCTCCAGCTCTGTTTTAATAATTTAAGGATGTTTTCGAAGTTTCGGCTTCACAATTGCCCAGAATTTTTCATTTGAGCGAAGTTCCGGTTAGTTTTGTGTGTTCATATCTTTTGGCACAAATTTGGCTCCGTTTGCTCGGCACCACTGCAATACGTTACGAGCGTAGTTGCAAGACGCTAGATCAGGCCAAAACAGTGTTTATACTTTGTATTTTCTTATGAATGGCAAAACACGCTTCTTGAGACACTATTCGATGTAAATCGTACTGTTGAATGTTTGGAAACATATTGAGCTGTTCTACCACTCCTGGTCATTTTACTGTCCATTGGACCGCTTCTACGACCACTCCCTTCCTTCCTTTGAACACTCAGATGCTCTTTGAAGGTTTTTATTACACAAGATATAGTTGAACTTGCAATCCTAAGTGTTTTGCTATCGATCGGTGAAACGCCTCCGGATATTGATTGTAGGTGCACAAAATTTTTTCACTGGCAATTTCTTGTTCCGACGATATGATTGGAATCACTGTATGAATTTCCTTATTTATTTATTCATTTATTATTATTAATCTCACTTTATCCGGCATAGAGCCTAAATGAAGCCTGGCAGGGAAAAGCCTTTTTGAGCTGCCCACATTTTTGAGCCTGCTCAAATAGGCGCAAAAACCCTGCATCTTTTGCAAAACAGTACAAATATATAAATATAATTACATTCTTAAAACATAAGAGTATTTCGCACAAATTTTCTTTGTATTGCTTCGAACCTAGAAATCCATGTAGCTTGATATGGACACCATACTACTGCGTTCGTTTCCAGTATCGATCTAACTAAAGCACAATATAATGATCGTAGACAAAAGGGATCACGGAATTCGTCAGCTATTTTGAACATAAATCCCAACTGCCGATTAGCTCTAGAGATCACATCGTCGTAATGCACTCGAAGTGTAAGTCCAGCATCAAGTATAACACCCAAATCACGTACTTCTGTCATACGAGTCAACGGTTGATTGTCAATGAAGTAGTCAAAAGTTATTGGCGATCGTTTTCGATGAAAGGATACAACATGGCATTTTTGTACACTTGCAGTGAGAAAAGTCAGCTGGCACCATTCGACGAAATCCTCAACTAACTGTTGCATGGTTGTGCAATCCTGGATACAGCTGATTTCCAAATATATTTTAACATCGTCTGCATGAAACAAGCGGCAACCGGGAGGTAACTTGCTGGATAGTTCATTGATGAAAATTGAAAAAAGGAGAGGACCCAATTTAAATATAATAGAAAAACTATGAAACTCTGCAGATGTAAGCAATACACTGTGAATAAGATTTGGTCAAATTTTCAGGTTTCTTACTCATGCGGTTCAAAAGCTATAGGAGATTTTCGGTGTGCCATTTTTATCGAATACACCCTTTACTGCACAGACCACTCAGGCATTAGTCTGAGAAATAAATAATAATAGTGTTATTGTCATCTGTGTATAAAGCTCTGTCCAGTTTGAATCCGGAATCATTTATTGTATTGCAGCGGCACGGAAAGTGACCGCTGCAAGAATTATTTTACAGCGGTATGTCTACCTAGGCCCCCACTTTCTGTGGTATAAATTTCATGGTGTTTCGTGCAGCGAGTCAAAAATTACTCCAGATGGAAGCCGAGAGGAGAGAAAAAATTCTGCACACCCCCGTTGATAATCCTGCTCAGCGACGGTGGAACCTACGTCAAGATGGATTTAGGACAGCTTCCTGGCCATAAATTCTGCATGGCGACGGTACGAGGAGTTGTTCCTGCGAGATTAAGTTTGCTTTTATTAACAATTTTGCCAAAAAAACTGATGATTTTGCGAGGGATATGCAGCTGCAGAGCAAAGACCAAAGTGTTCGTGACGAATAAGACGATGGACTCTAAGCTGTACAAGGAAGAATGTCTCAAAAACCGCGTACTAAGTTTCAAGAAACTTCATGAAGGTCCCGTGAAGTTTTGGTCAGATTTGGCGAGTTGCCACTACGTGATAATAACGTAAATATCAACAATAAAAACATAATCCGCCCAACTGCCCGCAGTTCTGGCCCATCGAGACATTTTGGAAAATAATGAAGCGGAAGCTTAAGAAAAATTTATATTTAAAAAGCTCGGGATGCGACTCAGATGACCAAAATGTGGAGCAAATGTGCCAAGGAAGTTGTCTCCGAAGGTGTGCAGCTTTTGATGAGAGGAATAAAGAAGATAATGCGAATTGCCAAACTAGAAATAATTTGTATTTATATTTTTTTCTTAAAGTACAGTAAATTACCTTTGTTTTGATGTATTAACCTTATTTGTATGTTAATCCGTTACCTAGATACAGATGTTCTAGTATTCCGGATTCTAAATGGACATAGCTTTATATGTATGCATTATGAATGAATGATCAGTTCGGTCTTAGTAACATAGAAGATATCTGAAACGGCGATCAAATCGACAGATCAACATTATCATCGGTGATAAAAGTATATGTTTTAATACTCATAATAATAATGTTTACGATATGAGATGTTTCGTTTGTTTTCCATTTCATAAAGTAATGCAGCATAAATGCACAGTGGCATCAGCAATAGCACTATGATGTGGAAGGAGGGTAATACCCGCTGAAAAGAAACCATGAAAGAAACTATCCCCCACAATGCAACAATAATGAGATTCTATTTTCTTTCCTCTTTTCGGGAATGAGATTTCCAGCCATGAATGGAGAGGAAAATAGCATGCCACCATCATCGTCGTCTTCGTCGAAGGAAACAAGCTGAAAGATACGGAAATATGAGGTCGAAAAGACGACGGGTACCCTGAACCGGTATTACGAAATGGTTGAGAGCTTGAGCTTTTGCCTTCGTCTTTTCGCTGGAGTAACCAAGCACACATCCTCGGGTGAATGTATGATGAAAAGTTGCGTACCTACATGAGATTCTTTCAGGTTGTGTGCCGAAATGGAGTAACCTCCATCTGCTGTATGGCTTTCGTCAAGTATACCCATTTTCCTGCTCCTACCAGATAAATGCAGCTTCAGACCTTCCGCCAACAGCAACCAGCATGCCGGTTTGAATCTACAGTCAATAGTGATAAAACGAGTAAAGGGATAAGAGAGCTCAACACGGTACGAAGCGCAAAATGTTGCTTCCCTTTGCTTTGCTCGTGGGTTTTCCTCGACAAAACGAATGATTTTTAGCTCTTTGTTGGCACCGAAAATTTGGCTGTTGTTCCCAGAATTGTTCTCTTCTGCAATTAGAAGAAGCTTCAATTCACAATTCGCCTGGTCTAATATTGAAATTAGCTTGAGGATGGGTAAATTCATTTGAATGCATCTAATGAATCGCAATTCACATAAAGGTTCAAATACACTCTCATTAGGAAGTAGTGTAAAACACATGAGTTTGTAGAATATTGTTGGTTAATGTAATAATTAATGTGAATTGTCAAAAAGTTGGGAGATTTTGATACCAATCAAACTGTGCACTCTCTATGATTTTATACAACTATTGAAAAGAATTGATTCAAAGCACTTGACTATTAAAAAGAGCCTGTCATAAGACGAGCTTGGTACTATTCCATTCAATTCCATCACATAGCAATCATTACATATAGTGTTAGGTCCTTCCGGAGGTTTTTAGCACGTTGATCTTCTAATTTTTAATCCAAGTTCACTGCCCACGATGATTTACACTTAAGCCCCAAACGCAATACAACGGAACGGCGACGGAAACGGAAAATTTGACAGTTAGCCCATATATTTTCTGTCAAATTTGCCGTTTCTGTCGCCGTTCCGTTGTATTGCGTTTGGGGCTTTATACGCTATTAAAGGTATATTTTTTGTAATTCAACAAGAACTTTAACTCTGCTCTTTTCGACTACAATGAAAAGATGGTTTGAGGAAAAAGGTTGATTTTGCGGAATCATGACGTTGGCACATCTGTCAACGTTTCACAGCCGGTGTAGGTGCAGACATGTCCCCAACATTCCCCGAACCGTAGTGCACGTCCAGTAACTTCGGTGGTACTGCGTTACCCTTTGATATATCGTTATCCTCGGTCACAATGTCCAATACGGCTACCTTGTTCACTGGTCGCCGTAGCACGCCTCTGGAAGTCTTCAACAGCATCTGTCCAGTACGTCCTTTGATGACAAAAAAAATCCCCCTGCCCATCTAGGGCTCCCACCTTTGGTTCCTTCGCCTATTCGTACCACTTGGTCCGACCGGCAATTGTCAGAAGGTACTCCCATATCCAATAGCTCCAAAACTGATTCACCATACTTGTCAGTTGGTCTTGAGAGACTCAGGGTGTCCTCACAGAAAAAATAAAGAACCTAAAAAAAAAGTTTAAAGAACTCAACTTTGAGTTCGGATCTAAAATTTTTAACTCAATATTAGGTAGTTTTCTCACTCCCTCTCATGAATGATATTATAAACAAAGAGAGCTGCATCGACCCTGGGTACTGCGGATAGAGCCGCTTTTCTGCGCTCAAGCGAGCAGAGGGATATTTTGAAATCACTCCCATAAACAAAATTATTTTGCAGTTACTTGGCTGTCAAACATTTTCCCGCTCTTCGAATTTCTCTTTCCACGCTGCATGAGAGCGCACAAATGCGCTAGACTCTACATGACTTTACGATTGTTTACATACATTCATGCTCCGATCAGCTGCTGAATCTCGTGAAATTTCGTAACGAATGCTTTTTAGTTGCATTCCCACTAATTTTCCACTCGAAATATAATGTGAGAATATTTGTTACAAAGAATACAAAACTCAAACAAAGTTTATTTTTATTTTTTCCCAAAATAATAACAATACTTCTCAATATTAGATCAGAAACGAACATAACCACAATCTTCAATGTTTGGCTCCGGCACAATAGAAAATTTTGGCTTCAGTTTGACAACCAAATCGATTCTATCCGCACCACCCAGCATCGACCCAACGTGTGCTGTTCCGTGGAAGAAGCTAAATTTGAGTTGTTTTCACCATAGTCTCGAGTGAGTGAAAATAACATAAATTTGAGTTGGTGAAACTTCATAGTGGGTGAAAATTCAATACGGGAGTAAAGGCAAATTACTCACCGGATTTTTTCGCATTTAACTTATTTTTGGCTTCTTCCACGCAAGGGCGGATTTGAGTGAAAGGAACCATAAAGTGAGTTGTTTCGCGGTTCCGTGCTGGAATCTGGAGCGGACGGAGGTTGGGTGATGCCTTGCGAGTGCAATAGCAAAAAATGCTTTTGGCGTAAGAGCCTCCTGTGCCCCCGCTTCAAGTGGCACGAACATCAATAATCTGGAGTTTACTATTTCAATGTGAGAAGAGTCTCAATGTTAGAAGATTTCGGCTGGTTGTCAGGGCGAGAGAGGCTGTTTTGATTGACAGGACGAGGTGAGAGAGACTCGTCTGGTCAATAATAACTGCTTTCCGCCCATGTGGGTGATGGGTTAAACACCAACTTGATGGTCGCATTGGTGAACACCTCAGATAGTTGTAGATTCATTTAGAGTATCTGCTGTTAGCGATGCATAAGTCTATTGTCGAATGGACGCCGGACCGACTCAACCGAGTTGTGTCCTCCATGTCGTTGCTCCAGATGGTTCCGTTTCGATTACAGCGGCTGTTTCCCCAGGCTTGATGCTTGTCATTCAGATCGCCGGTAATGATGATCGTCTTTTCTAATGGAATTTATCATAAAGTATATGTAGTTCACAGTATCAGTCCTTTATTATAACAGCTTGCAAACCCCGTTTCTCACAGTATGCTACATATCGTGAATGTATACAGAGAGGATAAGTGTAAGGCAAAAATGTAAGGCAGCAAGTGCTCGTTCGGTGCTTTGTCGTCGCCATCAAGTCTCCGCCTGGTGCCTTCGTCAAAGTATATCGCCAAGCCTTCATCGGGTGCATTCTCTTATGATTTTGTTCACAATTAATTCTTCTTGTTTTCGTTCTTGGGCTGGAAAAGAAGTTATCAAGTCTTGCTTTTCGTGGGCGAATATTTGAATATGGCAGCTTTCGAGCCCCTCTAGGTACAACGTTTTCTGTCGACACTTAAACATTTTAGCTGCTGTTGGCACGTGTCATGTCACGTAACACACTGACGGTGTAGATGTTCCTGCAGGTGTTGAGTTTTTGGTGCGTGTGATAGGTACTACGGTAATCGACTCTATAACTGTCTGCTCTTCTGTCCTAGTTGTGATGTAGCTAGCGAGTGACACATTGTTGATGTTAATAGTTTTGAGCGCAGTTTAACCATCACCAGATAATGATCATACACGATGTTAGCGCCACGATAGCTCCTGGTGACGATCATGGACAATTTTCGATTCTGTCTGCAGAGCTGATCTCCAGTTGTACCGACTATCGACACGAAAGACTTTGCTGAAAATAGAGGCTGTGAATAGCCATATTCTTGGATGTAGGGAAATTAATCGTTCGTCGGCCGGTGAGCCGGGAAAGCAAGGGCCCGAGATACTGCCTGGTGGGGGGAGGGTTTGCCTGCGACGATGTTGTGCGCATTGGAACTCGTTCCGCAGGTAAAGACCCGGAATGTCCTTGCCGACAGGTAATTATTGATGACAAGGATGTTATCGATCATTTAGTAATTTGCGTTCGATCGTTTAGTAGTTTGTCAATGATTCATTCCAGAAGCTGAATTTCAAAATGTGTTGTATGGTGGACTTCTAGTGCGAAGGTTTTTCTACAACTCTGCCTAAGGGTTCGTTGTTAGAATTCAACTAATAACGGAGTTATAGCGCTAGTTGCAGTAACTTAGACTAAATGATTGGAATTTTGTAATCATTTAGTCTAAGTTACTGAAACTATAGCTATAACTCCGTTACGAGTGGAATTCAAACAACGAACCATGAGGCAGAGTTGTAGAAAAACCTTCGCACTAAAAGTCCACCATACAAAACATTTTGAAATTCAGCTTTTGGAATGAGTTATTGACAAACTACTAAATGATCGAATGCGAATTACTAAATGATCGATAACATCCTTGGTTGATGATTTTCACTAAGTAGCTAAGAAGATTGCGTTGCGTTGTAGTTTGTACATCAGGCCATCATGCCATACATTGACGAACGCCTTCTCGACATCGAGTAAGGCCAGGCGTCTGAGGACGTTGGTAACTCGGGTCAGTTGGTGTACGGTTGATGTTGTTCGCCAGACTCAAGTAACCCAAGTAACACACGCAACATCTTCAAAAAAGCAGCTTGTTTCTATTCAGTTTCATCAAAGACATTGGAAAACATCAAAGCACGAAAAAATTGCATCAAGATGTCAAAAACGTTCGAATTGTGATCAATGTTTCATTAACATTGCAATGCAGTACGTGTTTGACATTTGGAAACAAACAACCAAAGAATACTGCACTGCATGTTGCATAAACGAAACAAAATCATTATGTTGCATTTTTTATCATGTAACTTCAATGCGTCTTTTAAAATTGAATTATTTGTTTAAATTAAGTTACCGATAAGTTTAGTGTGTCTTCATGTTTAATTTAGCATCGTTCAACGTTTTGACAACTCACATTTTTTTCCTGTGATGGTGTAATCAAGTAGAAGGAAACCCGAGTACAAAACTTCATAATCGTATGGTTTTTATGATGAGTCAACATGCAGTCTCTTCGAATAGTTGAAAGCTGCTGTGGTAGATTGAAGATCTATCAATCACAAGATCCATAAATCGAATCCAGTTTTTATATTTTGCAACATTTTTGCAATTTTACTGCAATCGAACATTGTTTCCGCAGGCTCCAACCCTTGCGCTTTTTAAATTGCAAGGGAGATATATTTGATGGCACATACCTAATGATTATTTCTTTCTGAATAGTTGCAAAACAGTGAAATTTTCAGTAGTGAAACAAGTTGTGCGATTACAGCGATTGCAACGGGTTTTGAGTGCAGGCAGCCCAGTACGTTGGTACTGTCTGCGAACCACGTTGCGAAGACGAATTAGATCATTGGTGAGGGTGTCAATGGTTTGGGTGTTGCTTACCTGACGAGCCGTTGGAACATGCTGCTCTCTGTATAAGAGATGAATGCATGTATTAGATAATTGGCTAATAAAATTAATAATAATAAAAAAATAAAGGAAGAGAAAAAATGGCAGCACATGTTTTGAAATAAACAAATTGATATGAATTTTGCAAAAAAGAATCCACGTGGCTTGGAGGGACTCGAACTCTCAACCTCCTACTGTATAAATAGCTTTAGCTTTAGCTTAGCTTTAGCTTAGCTTTAGCTTAGCTTTAGCTTAGCTTTAGCTTAGCTTTAGCTTAGCTTTAGCTTAGCTTTAGCTTAGCTTTAGCTTAGCTTTAGCTTAGCTTTAGCTTAGCTTTAGCTTAGCTTTAGCTAGACCTTAGCTTAACTTAGCTTTAGCTTTAGCCAGCTGTTTTAGCTTAGCTCAGTTTAGTTAGCTGTTAGCTTAGCCCAAGCAGCTGTTTAGTTTAGCTTAGTTAGCTCCTGTTAGCACCAGTTAGCCTGTTCCACCCCCCACTGTTTGTTTACCAGCTTAAGCAGCTAGCTCCACCCCTGTTAGCCCCCACCTGAGCTCCCACCCAGCCCCAGCCCCAGGCTGTTCCAGCCCTGTTCCCAGCCCACCCACCACCACCAGCCCCACTCCCAGCCCCACCCCCTGTTCAGCCCCACCCCAGCCCAGCCCTCAGCTCCTGCCCACCTGAGCCCTGCACCCCCAGGCTCACCCCAGCTCCCACCTCACTGTTCCCCTCCCACCCACCCCACCAGCCCCTGTTCAGCCCCAGCCCCACCCCACCCCTCCACCCCTGGGCCCCCACCCCACCTGCCAGCCCTGTTCCTGTCTGTTCCCCAGCCCCTGTTCTCCCCTGCCCTGTTCCAGCCCCAGGCTCCAGCCCTGTTCCCACCCCACCTGTTCTGTTCCCACCCACCCCCACCCCACCCCACCTGCCCCTGTTCCAGCTCCCAGCCCTCCCCCCACCTGTTCCACCTGTTCCCACCCCCCACCCCCACCCACCCCACCCCACCCCCCCCCCACCCCACCCAGCCCCCAGCCCACCCACTCCCAGCTGTTCCCACCTGTTCCCACCCCAGCTCCCACCCACCAGCCTCAGCTCCCAGCTCCAGCCTCAGCTCCTAGCCCACCCCAGCCCCACCCCACCCCAGCTCCCACCTCAGTTCCCCCCCACCTGCTCCCAGCCTCACCAGCCTCCTGCCCACCCTCCCACCACTCCCACTCCAGCTTTTAGCTAGCTTTAAGCTTAGCCAGCTTTAGCTTAGCTTTAGCTTTAGCTTTAGCTTTAGCTTAGCTTTTTAGCTTTAGCTTAGCATTAGCTTTAGCTTAGCTTTAGCTTAGCTTTGGCTTAGCTTTAGCTTAGCTTTGGCTTAGCTTTAGCTTAGCTTTAGCTTAGCTTAGCTTTAGCTTTAGCTTAGCTTAGCTTTAGCTTAGCTTTAGCTTAGCTTTAGCTTAGCTTTAGCTTGGCTTTAGCTTGGCTTTAGCTTGGCTTTAGCTTGGCTTTAGCTTGGCTTTAGCTTGGCTTTAGCTTGGCTTTGCTAAAAATTTGGAAGAAATTTAAATTCTCGTTTTATTTTTTCATCTGTCAAAACGTTTTTTCCACACTTTCGTCGGAATTCCAAAACATTTTTTTTTTTGAAAATCTCTTCGAGAATTTCTTTTCTTACAAGAGATTTTCTACCGGAATTCGGCTGCAGGTCTCAAAAAATCGCATTGAATCGGCTAAAAACTTATACCTTGCAATACACCTCGAGCAACGTTACGATGCCGAATCTGTTGTCCTTCAACACATAGCAATTAAGCGATGCATTGATGAGTTTTCGTGTGGTCTCAATCATGTTGAGAGATTTGCAGTTCCACGAACAGAGCTTCCGCCGATTGTTCTGGTCGGTATTCATTTATTGATTGGACCACCAAACACTATTGACACCAAACCTCCTGAGTTTCCGAAAGACCACTCCCACTTATTTTTCGGAGGACTATAGTACATGGTTTTACTTACAGTCCCTCGCTGGCACTCGGACGATGCTCATTCGCCACTAACATGGAGAACAGGCGCTGTTGTGAGCCGCAACTCCTTGGTGGACAGACGTTCGATCAGATTCGGACCTCCGAGACAGAAAATTCTCCAACGCTGGATTTTCAACATAATGAATCCGAAAAATCCCTTGGGGAAGATCCATTAATTACGTAACGCAAAAAATGGGCATTTTCGACCCCCCTCCCCTCTATGTCACACTTTTTGTATGAAACATCTGAAATTTTTGTATGGATTGTCACACTTCGCTCAACCCCCCTCCCCCCTCTAAGCGTTACGTAATATGTGGACGCTCCCTTGCGTCTTTTAAAAACCTTCCTGCATATTCTTTTTTGATATTATTTACTGATCAGAGCAGACAAAATGTTAATTCCGAGTTCAGCTAAACGCGACTATCCGTGGCATTGGTAAGATCAAGAGCGTAACCATTAAGGTCTGAGGGAAGGGTTTTCCGTTAAAAAAGCACGTGGTAGCACTCTCTGAGAGAGAAAATTGCCCAATTCAGCCCGCCAGAATGATGCTGTCAGTGTCGCCAAAATTATTTCATCATTATGCAGTTTACAATTGCTTGAGAATTTGCCGTAAACGGAGAACAAAAGGAATTGGCAACAATGGGGAAGAAATTTATCACTCATGCAGTGGTTCGGCGAGAGAACAGCAGCAGCGCCGACCAATCACGCAAAGAGGAAATCAAAATAAACAAACTCCAGCTGGTTTTGGAAAATGAAAACATGAGTCGTTTCTAGAACAACATTCGAAAATATCGTAGGAGGATTTCTGAACAAGGTTTCCACACAAGCTTTGAAAAGTATTTGGGTGATAACAGTGGTGCTGGTGTAAGTAAGACAAATAAGACAAATAAGACAAATAAGACAAATAAGACAAATAAGACAAATAAGACAAACTAGCTTTATGTACCCGGCCTTGCTCGGAATTGCCAGTTTGGTTCGCAGAACTTTTACAATCGGAAAATGATAAAACCAATTGGTCAACAGGGTAATTGTATTTACATATTGATACTTCATCATTTGATTAAAAGAAGGCTTTTGGAAACATTGACTGATTTTGAAGAAGGTATTGTGAGTTTGAATAGCCTTATTCCGGGCAAACGTTTATTTCTAAAGAAGGAAAAATATCCACCGATGCCTCATTCCGGGCGAAAGCATATTTTTAAAGAAGGGATCACACCCTCCATTGCCTTATCCCGGGCAAATTCCTACTTTTGAAGAAGCATTCACATTTACTATCCAGAAGAAAACACATTAATCATTGCTTTTCACTGGGCAAACCATTATTCCGATTAAGGGTAACAATAATCATTGTATTATACCCAGCAAATCCTTCATGTCGAATAACCTTTGGCCGTATAGTGTTATATTAATGACCTGCTTCATTCAGGGATATGTCATTTTCAGCGAAATCTCATATTCTGGGATATGTATATGGGGAAGTATTATTTACGGGAAATATCATTTTCGTTAAAGT
The DNA here is from genome assembly GCF_024139115.2 of Armigeres subalbatus. Classification (NCBI taxonomy): domain Eukaryota; kingdom Metazoa; phylum Arthropoda; class Insecta; order Diptera; family Culicidae; genus Armigeres; species Armigeres subalbatus. Next base: position 136,043,601 of record NC_085139.1, on the reverse strand, counting down.
CATTTTTGGGAAAATGTTATTGTCGAGGATTTTCTAATTTTAAGGAGTTCGGGCAATTTGTTTTCGGAGCCTTGTACAATGTCAAAGAACATCGGATGAACTAAATAAGAGGGATTTTAAATTAATTAGTTTTCTAAACAATACCAAACTGCAATAACCTCCTGCATTCCTCCTAGCCTCTCTTTAATAGCTTCCTTTGGGTAGAGATTACGTGCTTACAAATTTGGTTTGAATTGACCCATGCGATAAAAAGGTATGCTAAACTGTTAGTTTAATAAATATATCCTCTCTCTCATCCAGCTATGACACTCCTACCCGGTCTGATATAGTCTTCTTTAGACAGAGAATATGAGTTCAGATGTTATGTTGAATTAGACGATAACTAAACAATACCCCTCTCTCACACCCTCCCTCTTTTAAAATGATCTACCCACTAAACTAAAATCCACTAAAATCGCTTCCTTAGGACAGAAAATATTTGATACAAATTTGGTTCAAATCGATCATAGGGTTCAAGACTTACACTGAGTTGATCGATAGCTAAGCAATACCCCTCCCCCCACACTCTTCCTCTTTTCCAAAGAGCATCCCTTATCCTCATATAGTCGTCTTCTTAAGATAACGAATTTGCGTTCCAAATTTGGTTGAAATCGGCCAAGGGGTTCAAAACTTACACAGTGTTGATCGATAACTAAGAAATGCACCTCCCCCCACACCCTCCCCTTTTTCCAAAGAGCATGCCTAACCCTCTACCGTCGTCGCCTTAGGATAAAGAATGTGTGTTCCAAATTTGGTTGAAATCGGCCAAGGGGTTCAAGACTTACACTGTGTTGATAGATGACTAAGCAATACCCCTTCCCCCACACCCTCCCCCTTTTCCGAACAGCATCCATAACCACCCTATTGTCGTCTCCTTAAGATAAAGAATGTGTGTTCCAAATTTGGTTGAGATCGGCCAAGGTTTTCAGAAGGTACACTGAGTTGATCGATGACTAAGCAATACCCCTCCCCCCACACCCTCCCCCTTTTTCAAACAGCGTCTATAACCCCCCTATCGTCGTCTCCTTAAGATAAAGAATGAGTGTTCCAAATTTGGTTGAAATCGGTCAATGCGTTCAGAAGTTATGCTGGAACATACATACAAACATACATACAAACATACAAACATTGAGTTTTATATATATATATATATAGATAGATAGATATAGATATAGATATAGATAGATATAGATATAGATATAGATATAGATATAGATATAGATATAGATATAGATATAGAAGATAAGACAAATAAGACAAATAAGACAAATAAGACAAATAAAACAAATAAGACAAATAAGACAAATAAGATAAATAAAACAAATAAGACAAATAAGACAAATAAGACAAATAAGACAAATAAGACAAATAAGACAAATAAGACAAATAAGACAAATAAGACAAATAAGACAAATAAGACAAATAAGACAAATAAGACAAATAAGACAAATAAGACAAATAAGACAAATAAGACAAATAAGACAAATAAGACAAATAGGCCAAAAAGGACAAATAAGACAAATAAGACAAATAAGACAAATAAGACAAATAAGACAAATAAGACAAATAAGACAAATAAGACAAATAAGACAAATAAGACAAGTAGGACAAATAGGCCAAATAGGACAAATAAGACAAATAAGACAAATAAGACAAATAAGACAAATAAGACAAATAAGACAAATAAGACAAATAAGACAAATAAGACAAATAAGACAAATAAGACAAGTAAGACAAGTAAGACAAATAAAACAAATAAGACAAGTAAGACAAATAAGACAAATAAGACAAATAAGGCAAATAAGACAAATAAGACAAATAAGACAAATAAGACAAATAAGACAAATAAGACAAATAAGACAAATAAGACAAATAAGACAAATAAGACAAATAAGACAAATAAGACAAATAAGACAAATAAGACAAATAAGACAAATAAGACAAATAAGACAAATAAGACAAATAAGACAAATAAGACAAATAAGACAAATAAGACAAATAAGACAAATAAGACAAATAAGACAAATAAGACAAATAAAACAAATAAGACAAATAAGACGAACAAGACAAATAAGACAAACAAGACAAATAAGACAAATAAGACAAATAAGACAAATAAGACAAATAAGACAAATAAGACAAATAAGACAAATAAGACAAATAAGACAAATAAGACAAATAAGACAAATAAGACAAATAAGACAAATAAGACAAATAAGACAAATAAGACAAATAAGACAAATAAGACAAATAAGACAAATAAGACAAATAAGACAAATAAGACAAATAAGACAAATAAGACAAATAAGACAAATAAGACAAATAAGACAAATAAGACAAATAAGACCAATAAGACAAGTAAGACAAATAAGACAAGACTAAGAAGAAAAATAAAGAAAGTTCCTCCAGGAGTTCCTTCGGAAGTTCCTCCGGAATTTCCTCCGGAAGTTCCTCCAGGAATTCCTCCGGAAGTTCCTCCAGGAATTCCTCCGGAAGTTCCTCCAGGAATTCCTCCGGAAGTTCCTCCAGGAATTCCTCCGGAAGTTACTCCAGGAATTCCTCCGGAAGTTCCTCCAGGAATTCCTCCGGAAGTTCCTCCAGGAATTCCTCCGGAAGTTCCTCCGGAAGGTCCTCCAGGAATTCCTCCGGAAGTTCCTCCAGGAATTCCTCCGGAAGTTCCTCCAGGAATTCCTCCGGAAGTTCCTCCAGGAATTCCTCCGGAAGTTCCTCCAGGAATTCCTCCGGAAGTTCCTCCAGGAATTCCTCCGGAAGTTCCTCCAGGAATTCCTCCGGAAGTTCCTCCAGGAATTCCTCCGGAAGTTCCTCCAGGAATTCTTCGGAAGTTCCTCCATGAATTCTTCGGAAGTTCCTCCAGGAATTCCTTCGGAAGTTCCTCCAGGAATCTCCCCGGAAGTTCCTCCAGGAATTCCTCCGGAAGTTCCTCCAGGAATTCCTCCGGAAGTTCCTCCACTTCCGGAAGTATTCCCGAAGGAACTTCCGGAGAGATTCCCGAAGGAATTTCTGGAGGAATTCCTAAAGGAACTTCCGGAGGAATTCCTGGGGGGACTTCCGAGGGAATTCCTTGGGGGACTTGCGGGGGAATTCCGGAGGAACTTCCGGAGGAATTCCTGGAGGAACTTCCGGAGGAATTCCTGGAGGAACTTCCGGAGGAATCCCTGGAGGAACTTCCGGAGGAATTCCTGGAGGAACTTCCGGAGGAATTCCTGGAGGAACTTCCGGAGGAATTCCTGGAGGAACTTCCGGAGGAATTCCTGGAGGAACTTCCGGAGGAATTCCTGGAGGAACTTCCGGAGGAATTCCTGGAGGAACTTCCGGAGGAATTCCTGGAGGAACTTCCGGAGGAATTCCTGGAGGAACTTCCGGAGGATTTCCCGAAGGAACTTCCGGAGGAATTCCCGAAGGAACTTCCGGAGGAATTCCCGAAGGAACTTCCGGAGGAATTCGCGAAGGAACTTCCGGAGGAATTCGCGAAGGAACTTCCGGAGGAATCCCCGAAGGAACTTCCGGAGGAATTCCCGAAGGAACTTCCGGAAGAATTTCCGAAGGAACTTCCGGAGGAATTCACAAAGGAACTTCCGGAAGAATTCCCGAATGAACTTCCGGAGGAACTCCCGAAGGCACTTCCGGAGGAATTCCCATAGGAACCCCTGAAGGAACTACCGAAGTAACTCCTGGAAGAACTTCCGAAGAAATTCCTGGATGAACTTCCGAATGAAGTCCTGGAAAATCTTCCGGGTAATTCCTTGAGGAACTTCCGAAGGAATTCCTGGAGGAACTTTCGAAGGAATTCCTGGAGGAACTTCCGAAGGAATTTCTGGAGGAACTTCCGAAAAAAATCCTGGAACAACTTCCGAAGAAATTCCTGGAGGAACTTCCGAAGGAACTCTTGTCGGATTTTTCGAAGGAATTCCTGGCGAAACTTCCGAAGAAATTCCTGGAGGAACTTCCGAAGGAATTCCAGGAGGAACTCCCGAAGGAATTCCTGAAGGACCTTCCGAAGGAATTCCTGGAGGAACATCCGAAGGAATTTCTGGAGAGGATTTCTAGAGGAGGAGAAACTTCCGAAGGAATTTCTGGAGGAGCTTCCGAAGGAATTCCAGGAGGAACTTACGGAGGAATTACTGGAGGAACTTCCGGATGAATTCCAGGAGAAACTTCCGGAGGAATTACTGCAGTAACTTCCGAAGGAATTCCTGGAGAAACTTCCAAAGGAATTTCTGGATAAATTTCCGAAGGAATTTCTGAAAGAATTTCTGGAGGACCTTCCGAAAGAATTCCTGGAGAAACTTGGGAGAAATTCCTGGAGAAACTTCCGGAGGAATTCCTGGAAGAACTTCTGAAGGAATTCCTGGAGAAACTTCCGAAAGAATTTCTGGAGGAACTTCCGAAGGAATTCCAGAAGGAACTTCCGGTGGAATTGCTGGAGGAACTTCCGGAGGAATTCCAGGAGGAACTTCCGGAGGAATTACTGGAGTAACTTCTGGAGTAATTCCTGGAGAAACTTCCGAAGGGACTCCTGGAGGAACTTCCAGAGGATTTTTTGTAGAAACTTCCGGAGGAATTCCAGGAGGATTTACTGTAGGAACTTCCGGAGGAATTACTGGAGCAACTTCCGGAGTAATTCCTGAAGGAACTTCAGAAGAAATTCCTGGATGAACTTCTGGAGGATTTCCTAGAGGAGCTTCTGGAGGATTTCCTGTAGGAATTTACGGAGGAGCTTCCAGAGGAATTCCCGGAGGTACTTCCGGAGGTTCTTCCGGAGGAACTTCTGGAGGAAAACCTGGAGGGACTTTCGTAGGAATTTGTCTTGATTATCTTATTTGTACTGTTTGTCTTAGTTGCTTTATTTGTCTCTTTTATTTTGCTTATTTGTTCTATTTGTCTTATTTGTTTTTATTATTTTCGATTATTTATCTCATCAAATTCCAATATTTGATTTCAATTTATATATTTGGTATCCTCGTGTTCCCAAATAGGAATACGCTTTTTTCTAGTGTCACGCTAGATACAAAGTTGACGGACTTTCTACCGCTCTCATCGCTCCTTTCCTGCCGTGTGCCACAAGAAAATGTGCTGTTGGCTGCTCTCCCGAAATGGTAACTTTTGTGTGGAATTTAAGAAACTTGGTTGAAGTTAAAGAGCTTCCTGCAAAATTTATTGCGGTGACATATACTTTTTATTACATCAAAATGATCGTTGGAAAAATTCAAAACTTTTGTCAGTTGGGTTTTGCGAAATTCGGTTCCTTTGTGCCTCAAATCATCGGAGAGAGGTACTGAGAAGCGAAAATTTCAGTTGTACAATAGCTCAGTATTGAGTAGGGTGGTCGGTATTGGCCATTTTTGACAAATACCGGTATTCGGTATTAGGTGGAGTCAAAACCGGTAATACCGGTAGAATACCGGTTTTTGTGAAAATTTCAGGTACTAAAAGAAAAACTTTTGATTTAGACTTTTGGATGAAAAACAATATTTGTTGACAAATTTCAGATGTTAAAATCATTGCTTGTTGGGCTGGGCAAAGCGAAAATAAAGTAGACATTACATACTAAGCGACTTATCTCCCAATCCGCATTGGATTTTGTTAGCAATGTTGTAAACTACTGAGAATGCCTTCTCTGGTTCAACCGAAGTTGGACGAATGGTTCCAAGACCGTCAAAAAACAGTGTCAAATACTTGCCCTTAATCCCTTCAGATCCATAGTATTCAATTCCTAACGGATTGCATGCAACGATCCTGCCGTCAAGGCAAGTGTTTTGCTCTGCTTCAGTCTCTTCACAAGTTGTTCTTTAAACGATAAATCAGAAAAATTATCCATCGAGGCATATTCTTCGTACCGATCGCCAGGTATGGTCGTTGTCTCAGTTTCAGCGATCGCATCAGGAATGATGAAACGCTTCAAGATCCCGTCCGCTTGCCTAATCAAAGTAGCTCTGGATGCCTCGAAGAACATGCCAAAATCGTTTCTGATTGATTGCTTCACGGGAGAATTGTCCAAAAAATCAAAAAGATTGGCGTATTTGGATCGTCTCTCTTGGATTCGTTCCTTAAAAGCAGTGGCTAAATAAGTGGCAGAAATCTCTGTGGCTCAATTTGAAAATTGTTTCAACATAATTTGGAGCGCCACGTCGGCTTCATATACAGTGCAGAACTCACTGAGGAGTAGTTCCATAGCAGCTTGAACAGGTTCGAGGGCTTGAATTATTTTACCAACCACCAAACAAACAACACTGAAGTTGAATTTGTATTAAAGTTTCAACTCATGGATCCCTTTGAGCATAGATAACACGCGATTACAGGCAGTTAACCTACATGTAGGTGAAAATTATTCGAGATTTTTCATACTAACAGCAACATTTGAAATACCGAAAATACCGGTATTTTCCGTCTCTAATACCGGTATTTTCGGTACCCAAAATTGGCCGGTAATACCGGTATTACCGGTTTCGGTACTACCGGTTAGACCACCCTAGTATTGAGACATTCATTCAAATTTGGGAAATAGTAGGTCCATGAAATTTTGTAGGAACATTCCTTGATAAATTTCAAAGAGATTGTCAGTTGGGATAAGCGAAATTCGTTCCCAATTCCGAGTTATAGACATTTTAGTACGAAAATAGCGCTCTACCGCGAGAGAGCTTCCCTCAGACCTTAATGTGATAATTTGTATGGGTTGAAAGTCAGCGCGGTCAAAGGTGATTCGAATATTCGTTTGTAAATGAGACTGACTGCGAATTCAACGACACTAACAACAAATTTATTAAGAGAAAGCACGACGAGCTCCTCACTACGATGGATTTCATTCCACATGAATACTGTCTGGTACGATTGGTGAAGGTGGTTATTGAAGTATCTGAAAAACGACCGGAAATTCACTGGCAAAAAAACTTCTAACTTGTTTAGAAGAACCAGAGGACACGATCTACACAAGATTAGCATTAAGAAATGGGAAATTATGTATATTTATATGTACTATTCTACGACGGTTGACGAAATAAATAAATAAATAAATAAATAGATGCAGCATATTTTTTATGTTGTTTTATTGGGGATGCGAAGTTGAATGACGATGACTCAAAAGACTTAGCGGAAACTCTGTCAAATGGTCGCCGCATCTAGCTAGAAAAACTATGGCAAGGCTGGTGTAAAACAAATTCTGCAAAATGGTTTTTGATGGAATGCTTTACAATCTGTTAAAATCAATATCGATATCCGATCAAGATTGTATCGACCTAAAATGACTTCGAATATATATTTTTGCTAGCAGCACTGAACATGCAAGACACCCGATTCTCTACTCCAATGTGTAAAACCGGTACACAAATCTCCGTTGACGATGCAGGATTTATGAAGGATGGTGACGCGAATGAACTTTTACCGGCATGCATGCAAAAGCCATTAATATTCTATGGGGGTAAACTTCTCCGTAACGTAAATTAAGCTGACAATTTGGCAAGGTAAGTGTGTCCTGCATTCGGATACATAACAAGCCTGTACGGAGATTTGCTATTTGTATATGTATGTAGGGAGCTGCACACGCTGCATTCATTGAAGGAGACGATGCGATGCCCCTGAAGGTTGTAGAATAAACTCCAAAAGACGATGTCCCAACAGTAACTCGAAGGCTTTTCCTGCACCGGTTTTGGATTTAGCTTACTACTAGGGTTGATATTTTGCTAACGCTTTGAAAATATTTTGAATAGGTAACTGCTTTTCATTCTATCTTTAAGCCCTCCGGTATGCAGGGTACACATATTCATACAGTAAATATGCTTTCACTGGGATGAACTCAATTTGGGTTTCTCACAATAACTTATTTTATGCTCTGCAGTCATCCCCGTATAGAGTAAGTGTATTCATTGCCCAAAACTTGTTTCTTACACTTAGAAAGCGCATATGTAGATTAGGGCGAGATTCGGTTGATTTAGTATGATTTGTATTTTGCAGTGAAATGAATGACAAACGCCCAAATGTAATGAATGTACAAATTTGCAATTTAACTCCCGGAAATAATTTAAAAGGGGCAATTAAAATCACACTCCACCCCACCATTAATCGATCAAACTGACGGCGGTGGGTCGGTTAACATAATGCCATTTTTTTCAATAGGGAATCACACCTTTTCGTGTTTTACGAGCAAATGCTGTACTTGGGAGTTGACCCAAAACTTGATTACTATTACGCTATAGCGCTCTACGCGTCGCTTTCTTAGTGCCAAAATGTTAATCTTCCTGGATGCGAATGCTTTTGGGACACTCTATTGAACATAAAATAGTGAGATTCACTTCCATTGCAGCCCATTTGGTGGTGAATGAACGAAATGTTCGTTAGTTCTACTCCGAACGGATGGCAAGGGAAATGCTTGCTGCTAATCCTCTGAACTAGCCGGAAGTTACAATTTGAAAAACTTTGTCCCAACACAGATTACTTACCGGTGACGTGTACGAGTGTTAAAAGGCTTAAGCATACCACCCGAATGTGTAGTCCAGGATTTCACAGAACGATTCAAGCTATTTCAGCAAAGAAAATTTATGATAAACTTTGCACAATAGGCTTTGATTGTATACGCAGCTCAAGCAGATAAATTCGTTGTTGTATTAGAATAGTTGTTGAAAGATGAATTCCAATGGAAACGATTCTGGTCAGGTAATTTAGAAAAATATTGTCGGAAGAATTATCACCATTTTGTTTCAGTTCCGTTTTGCTCATATAATAATTGGTGGTAAGAATTGACCACTGACTCATTAAAAAAAACATTACCGTTTTCATCTTGGGCCTGAAAGTCAATTTCAACAATATTCTCTCAACAAACGGATGATGTCCAGACGTTCGATAGTCGTTTAAGGATTCGAAAAACAGAAAAAAATTCTTGGTTTTCATGCGGAATGCATACAGAAGTTCAGAGCATTAGTGATTAATTATAGATTTAATCATGATTAAATAATAATGGGTTATTTATTCATTATTCATCAATTATAATCAAACAAAAAATATTATTTAAACATTAATCACTAATCGTTAATCATGGAATTTTACAGATGATCATTAATAACTAATCATATTCATAATTATTTTGAGTTTCTTCATTAATCATCAATTTTAATCATTGCATACATAGCTTTTCTTCATTAATCGTAATCATATCACTTTTACACCATTTAATAATCAAATTTGGAAGCCTTAGAGAAAGATTAGTAGATTATTGATCATTATACAAATCAATAATGTTTTATCGTTAATCGATCGATCGTTAATCATTAATCATACATAATCGTTAATCATTGTCAGAAATTAATTAAATCGTTAATCATAATCATTAATCATTGTCAAAAATGGAATAATCATTAATCATAACCTTTAATCATAGAGTTGAATGATTTAATAATAACAAATTTAATCATTCATTGGAAGCTTTATTCACTAAGGCTCTGCAAAAGTTTAAAAAAAAGTTTCAAAACTAGCTGAATATGTACCAGTTATGGCCATAGTGCTCCTCACTTGTCCATAAATGTGAACCTGTTATGGTGGTATTGGTGCACAAATTGTTTTATTTCTCATTTTTGTGGTTTTTTCAGCACGCCGGATAACAACAAAACACAACACAAATTGAGTCAAAATTGTCTTTTTTTGCGAATGTTATTAATATATGAGTATGTTATCAATAATGGAACAGATACCCTTTATTATTCTATTACTTTTGATTCCGATGAAGAGTTTGATATTAACATTCAAGTTTATGGCTCCATGCTGCTATGATTATTTTCAAACACACTCATGCTAAGTTGAGGCGTAGGAGTTGCCAAAGTGCATTGCATGTTTCGTAAATACAGCGATTTCATGAAATACCGATATACCCCGATGTACCCCGGGGCAAGTGAAAATACGGGGTAAGTGGGTACTATGACTGCAGATGAATCGATGGACATTTTCAATGGTAACAGTGTTCTAGAAAGATGAAGTAGAACTATAAACGAATTTACCCGACACAAAAATATTTGGAATGAAAACCATTTAAGGTACCATACTAATCCTATTGCTTGATCATGACTTTAAACTACCGGGAAAATCTATTACTTTTATTTTAATTCAATGGATTTCCAAGAAAACAATCGTTTCTAAATTTATCATTGATGTGGACAGTGAATATTTTGAGCAATTAAATAATTGTGTGACATCGAAAACGATTTAAAAGTTTTAATTAAAGCCAAAATCTGCAATTTTCATTTGCCCTTGAGTTTTATCATACATGGGGCAAGTGGGACATATTTGAACAACATTTATGATACAGCTTATTCAATTGTTTTAGATGGTTGTCTAGCAAAAAATAACTTCGTCATTCATATATCATATGGATCTAAATCAGATGCAGTCTGATTTCGTTGTTAAAAAGTATTGTACAGTTAATTACCAAATGTGTATTTTACATTCTGAAAATTATCTCCCGCGTGAAGAAGAGCAATGGCTATAACTATGCAAAATTCTTCCGTTTACAGTGCAAATAATCTATTTATTCTACAATAGGTCAACAGGATTTGTCTTGTGTTTTGTTATTTTCAAACTTCGCATCAGATTTTCAGATATATAAAGTGTTTAACACATAAATTGGCTATTTTGTTCTATTACAAATTAAAAACACTGGGCATCGCCTGAATGAAAACTTTTCTTCTGAAGTACTGATTTATGTAATAATTTGTGTTCTAAAAAGAGAAACATTTATTCATACGAAAACTGAATAAAGATTTGCTTATCCTTGCACCTAAAACATTTGGTACAAAAGTAAGCTAATGGAAAGCAGATAATAAATCGTTGTCTTGTTTTCATTTCTGGTAACATTATAATCCCTTTCTTGTTGCGAAAATAAAGTCCGACATGCTACCAATCTCCATCCAAGATCTGCAAATACCAATACTCAGAAATAATAGGAACAGTATATGTACATTCCTCAAATAAGTTTCGTTCGACAGTAGAAAACAGAATAGGTCCCACTTGCCCCGTTTGAAGGGGTAAGTGGGTGCTGAGGGTAAATTTATTTGTAGCACTACCAATACTTTTGTAATTGAATAGATGGCTTCCAACACCTCTACACTTTAACAATGGAAGTATATAATGATGTATCAGTAGTTATTGTGGGGAAATAACCTGTTTTCTAAGTATGTGTTAACAATTTTGCTGAACTAGCGTTTTTTTAGGTCCCACTTGCCCCGGAGTACCTTAGTGGGTCACACAATATCATGAAAATTTGTAGTTTTGTTCCTTATCACAAAATATTAGACAAGTATTTTCCATTTATGCATTAGGGTGACCATTTCCATGCTAGGGCGGATCCAAAAATCGATTTTTTTTTCGATTTGTTTTTTTTTCCGAAAATGACTTTTTTTTTAAATCAAACTTTTGAACCACGGAACCGATTACTAATGTTGAAATACGGAATGAAAGATAATTAAACATACTTTAGACGAAAAATATGATGGCATTGAAAAAACGTTCTAATTGACGGTAAATTCGTCTCCGACATCACGAACGTTCGCATTTACCGCAGTGGGAAGATTGAATCCGACCACTACCTCATTGCAGTATGCCTGCGCTCAAAACTCTCGACAGTGTACAACACGCATCGAGGTCGAACGCCGCGGCCTAACATTGGGCGACTACAATACGGTAGACGGTAGTGGCACTCCCAACGGAAGAGCAGCTAGGCACAGCATCTCTTGAAGATGGCTGGAGAGATATTCGATCTGCCATTGGTAGCACCGCACCGCTGCACTTGGCAAGGTGCCCCCGGATCAGGAAAACGACTGGTATGACGGCGAATGTGAGCAGTTAGTGGCAGCGAAGAATGCAACATGGGCGAGATTGCTGCAACACCACACGAGGGCGAATAAACACGGGCGAGGCACGATATAAACAGGCTCGGAACAAACAAAACTCGATTTTCCTGAGGAAAAAGCGCCAGTAGGAAGAACGAGATTGTGAAGAGACGGAGCAACTATTCCACGCTAATAACACACGAAAGTTCTATGAGAAGTTGAACCGTTCACGTAAGGCCACGTGCCACAGCCTGATATGTGTGAGGACATAAACGGGAACCTTTTTACGAACGAGCGTGAGGTGATCCAAAGATGGCGGCAGCACTACGAATAACACCTGAACGACGATGTGGCAGACGAAGATGGCGGTATAGTGATGAACCTGGGAGAACGCGCGCAGGACATAAATTTACCGGCTCCGTATCTCCAGGAAATCCAGGAGGAGATTGGCCGGCTGAAGAACAACAAAGCCCCTGGGCTCGACAAACTACCAGGAGAGCTATTGAAACACGATGGTGAGGCACTGGCTAGAGCGCTGCACTGGGTGATTATCAGGGTTGGGGAGGATGAGATGTTGTTTCCCGATCTGCAAAAAGCGCGATAAGCTGCATTGTAGCAACCAGGGTTGTTAATCGATAAATTATTGTCGTTAATTAAACGCCAACTTCGATAACGATAACACTTTTACGATAATGCTTCGTTGACTATAAAATGAGCGTTGAATTAACGTTATCGTCATCGAGTATTCGTTGATTTATCGATAATTATCGAGTAAACTGTAACATGTACTACAGTTTAAAGTGCAAATATTCACAAGTTGGATTTTCCATACCTGTTTTTAAAATATTGTATCGCCTTACAATATTCGAGAACGTCTTTGAATCCTGGAATTAAATTGGGATTCAAGGAAGTCGCCGAATTGACCAAAACATTATTTCGTTCAATCATTAAAGTTCTTACAGAGTCGCAGTTCTCCATAGTAGAGAATCTTAGAGCATTTTTAATGTCTACCTATACTTATGTTTAATCTAGCATTATTAACGAAACTTCTGTTTTGAAGATCCGGAGCACCCAGTTATATGTATGTTTTATTCCTCACAGTTTAGACTAAACTCCTTAGTCAAACCACATCATAGATGACGAGGTTAGTCCACCAATCTGTTGAGAGAATATTCACTCGGTACTGGTGCTGCCTGAAATGCAGCACTACAGTTCGCTGCATCAAATAAATTTCTAGTACTTGGATTCCAATATATTGCCGATGGGTTTCCAATCCAGGTGTATATTCTTGCTTATACGAAAAGAAAAGAATTAGCAAAGGAAAGTCATAATGCTCTCTCATTAAATGTGAACTTATATTGAAGTGTCACTATTTCAGAGAATTAAGTCCGCCTGGGTAGTGCAAATGTCCGCGATCTTCCAACGATCCACCTGTGTGATGTGCACTAGCGTTATTAATAGCTCGCACGCAATTATATACAATGTGCTGAATGGTAGCACCTTACCGTTCAACAACCTTGCATTATATCGGCTAAGCGCCAAGTCGACATAACGCAACGGCGACACGGGCGAAAGCCAGATCAAGCGCCAGTTGGTCAGCAACATCGTTCTCGGCAACACGCGAGCAGGTGAGTCGCCATTTTGAATATTCAAATAAATCATCAGCGTTAGATTATTCCTTATAAAACTTGAGTGCACAGCACCAACATAGCACCTCACTTTTCATCGTTTCGTAGACTAGTAGGCATTAAGCAATAATTTTAGAGTGCCTCGCTTCAATCAAAATTAACTGTCAACCAGCTGCAAACAATTTGTTCCACTCTCGGCCTCTGTCAAAATTTTACACCAACTTTATTCGCGTAATCTAGTAACCACATTATCGCAGAATTATCGAGTTAACTTACGTTAAATTATCGAACTACGATAATAATTCAGTTGATTCATCGTTATCGTAGCAACCGATAACGTTGATCACAATCAACTTTATCGGCGATAACGATAAATTAACGATTAACAACCCTGGTAGCAACTACCGCGCAATCACATTGCTGAACGCCGCCTACAAGGTACTCTCCCAAATTTTATGCCTTTGACTAGCACCAATTGCAAGAGAGTTCGTGGGGCAGTACCAGGCGGGTTTTATGAGCGAACGCTCCACCACGGACCAGGTGTTCGCTATTCGCCAAGTACTGCAGAAATGCCGCCCATACATCATCTATTCATCGACTTCAAAGCCGCATATGATACAATCGATCGGGACCAGCTATGGCAGATAATGCATGAAGACAGATTTCCGGATAAACTGACACGGTTGATTAAAGCGACGATGGATCGGGTGACGTGCGTAGTTCAAGTTTCAGGGGCATCCTCGAGTCCCTTCGAAACGTGCAGAGGGTTACGCCAAGGTGAGGGTCTTACGTGTCTGCTATTCAACATCGCTTTGGAAGGGGTAATACGAAGGGCAGGGATTCACACGAGTGGTACAAGTCCGCCCAGATAGTTGGCTTCGCCGACGGCATAGATATTATGGCACGTAACTTTGAGAAGATGGAGGAAGCCTACATCAGACTGAAGAGGGAAGCTAAGCGGATCGGACTAGTCATCGACACGTCGAAGGCGAAGTACTTGATAGGAAAAGCTTCAAGAGAAGACAATGTGAGCCACCCACCGCGAGTTTCGGTGGTGACGAAATCGAGGTGGTAGAAGAATTTGTGTACTTGGGCTCACTGGTGACTGCCAAAAATGATACCAGCAGAGAAATTCGTAGACGCATAGTGGCTGGAAATCGTACGTACTTTGGACTCCGTAAGACGCTCCGATCGAATAGAGTTCGCCGCCGTACCAAACTGATAATCTACAAAACACTCACGATTGCATGAGCTGCTGGGAGAACACTCTAACTTTCACCTACTCAGTGACTGAGTAAAATTGTATTGCCGTCTCTTTTCTTCCCACGGAAATTTTACTCAATTTCCGTCAAAAGCAGGATTACTCATAGTTTTGAGTTGTCCTGCTTTTGACGGAAATTGAGTAAAATTTCCGTGGGAAGAAAAGAGACGGCAATACAATTTTACTCAGTCACTGAGTAGGTGAAAGTAAGCGTGAACCATCCATCGTTTACACCGCGAAGATCGAACTACTGCGGTGAGCCGAACAGCTGTCGGACAGTAACCCGGTGAAAATGGTTCTCGACAACGATCCGACGGGCATGAGAAGGCGTGGTGCGCAGCGGGCAAGGTGGATTGATCTGGAAGATGGCTTGCGGACTCTCCGTGGACTGCGTGGTTGGCGACGTGTAGCCATGGACCGAGCCGAATAGAGAAGACTCTTATATACCGCACAGACCACTTCGGCTTCCCAGCAAACCAGTAGTCGTAAAAAGATGTCAAATTGAAATTATATAAATATCCAGATGGAGTTAGAATCATATAGAATGCAATATAAAGTTAATTTAAATTCATTGTGATTTTATTATGATCTTCATAACGAAATTATATATGAGTTTATTGGATGTCAAGATGAAGTTATTTAACTTCTTACATAAATAAAGTTATAAATAAGGTTATTTCGAATCATTTCAAATCATATCATTAAGGCTCTATAAACCGTAATCAATCCGAGAATGACGATGACTATATTCGAATCCGCACTAATACTAACAAAATTTTGAACCAAATTTAATATTTTGGGGCTATTTATGGACTTACTCTCCATCATAATATATTCATGGCATTTCCATATTAATTTTTCATTTATCAAAACTAGCAATTACTGAGGAATTGCTGGAAAAACGCTGAAAACTGCGTTTTTTCAAGGCCGATATTCGTATGTTCATCGAACGCATACTAACGTTCGAGCATTCGTATCAAACACATACACACTCACTTGATTTTTCACTTGATCTTTTCCCATTGTTTCTTTGATTTTATCACTCCTAAAACATATTCACTAGCTGAGTTTCACATTTTTCTTCAACCTTGACTACCAATTAATTCACTTTACACCCAAAAACTGTTGAAAACTGCTTTCCAAAAATCGAAGTGAGAGACAAATTTGACGACCGTATTGCGAATGCAATAAAATGCGGAAGACTCAAATTCACCAGCGTAATAAGTGAAATGGTGAGTGCAAAATCTCCGCGATGCAACTTCATTCAATCCGAACAATACAACGTATACGCCAGCCAACACGCAGACAAAGATGTACATACACAAGAAAATAATCATCTCTTCGCCGTTGCCAGATTTATTTATTGGAAAAAATCATTGCTGTTTGTCGGATTGAACAATAAAAACAAAAATAAATATTTAAACATGTTATGTAAGCTTCTATTACATTCCAAGTGGTGTATAAAAAAATTGAAACCGATAAATACCCATATATTTGATACACCATGAACATGTCTTATGATATAAAATAAACAATTCGTCAAGTCTGGCAACATTATGCATCAGCTGGCATATTTTTACCACCCCATTTTCACCCACCTGTAAACAACATTTTATTTATCGCTGCTGCACTTTTCGGTATCAATTGCATCACTATTACAAACAAGTGATACAGTCATTAATTTTTAAAACATTGTGATGGAGTCTTGAGCCTTAACTTCAAACATATCAAGTAGAATGTTGTATTCTACGATTGATGTGTTTTCCGTTGAAAAGAAATTGATATGTAGATATATGAAAAACTTATTCAAAGCACAATAATGTGCGCGGAGTTGTTCCACGCTAAAAAACAATAGTCCTTGCGAGTTTGGGAACCAATTAGAAAAAAAGTCATAAGGAATGAAATAAATATCCGAATCAAATTGCATAAAGGTTATTTTGAATCATATATGAAGCAGTAAAAAGAGTTATAAATGAGGTCATATGGAATCAGATTGAGTTACTAATCCACACTTTATAATGCGATGTGCAATTTTTTGTGCGCAATGTATGTGCTCATGTGGCTTTGAGGATTGTTGAAAGATTGGCATCTCGAAGATCTTTGACTCGAATCTGGGCATGTCCGTTATTTCGAAATTTGTAAATGCAGAATAATTAGAAGAGAACTTTAAAAAACATTATAAGACTTCATCATAGATCAGTGATTTTTTTTGCCACAGTCGTTCAATTTACCTTATATTGCTGTAAAAAGCATATTGCCAAAAAGATTTTTTAGTTATGGGTACTCTCAAGTTGTTGATGTTACAATGTTGAGTTATTAATTGATACATACGAAGTCATAAAAAACGATAAATTTAGTTATAAACGAAGTTGTATAAAGGATCTTTTTACTTCATATGAAATCATATAAACAAGAAAATGTATTCCGCATGTACGTATATGGCCTCCAAATTTGTACGTATAGGTGGAATCTATGCATTTTATATAATCTTTTTTTTACCGAATAAGTATCCACTTAACTGGATTGCAAATGAGTTATATGAACAGAATTGTTGGCTGGGTTAAGTCTGAATAAATAAATAATAATTGAAAAATTGACAACCTATTCCCAATTAAAGAACATCAAACATTATGTGTCCCCTAATTGGACACAGTATATACGCATGTTTATAATAATAACGATTTTACTTCACAATTGGCTAAATTAGCGGTCTAAATCTGCGGTCATCATAGCCCATTTTTCAATGATTTTTGTGAAATAATACTATTTCCAAAAGGATTGCCACTTAGCCAAAGTGCTAAGTGAGTAGCCCAAGCGAGGTGTTATCTTATCAAATCCTCCTAATTTCAGAAATATCGAACCAATTTAGGAATAGTCCTCCGTAACATCGAGAACAAACAGATTTCCCAATAATGTACAAGAAAATCCCAAGCAACAGAAGTGGAAAGAAGATTAATTGATCATTGTTCCAGCTATGGCCATAACTGATGTTATGGCCACTACCAGATTCTTTTAAACAAAGTTTCAAACAAATGAGTCAAATGAGATGCTGATGACATTTTACGACACGGATACAGTAACTAAGCGATGGAAAACATTCTAGCTGTCACGTTCCTTTATCTGTGATTGCTTTATTGGTTTCCTGCACTGCCATCCACCCATCATTGGAGCTCATCACCCATCAACTAGAAGTAGGAAATAAAATCTTCCGAATGGACGAAAACTTCATCCTATCTCGCATGACTTGGCATTGTTGTTTTTAGCAAGTTTCCGGTTCGCACTAAAGCAAAAATTGTAAACAAGACACGTTCAGCTGACGACGGAGTTCTTCCCGGTCAGTTTCGAAGCAAATCTCCTGCTTACTTGTCGGAGCCAGTGCGCTTCGCCGGTGGATTCAAACTTGACGCAGTTTGCTTTTTCGTTCCATCGTCAGCTAGTTCAAGTTTGGCAGCTGTCGTCGCAGCTTTTCTCGATTCTCGGTAATGGTACAATGCGACTGACTGGTAGCGTAACGATGAGTTCCTCTTCCGGTTTACGTGGAACTTTTACAACCTAGCTGTTCGTTCTAGCTCAGTTAACTGAAATGGAAAAGTTGCTTAAATTTGTCGAACACTTTGTGATCTAGATAGAGGATTACAAAAAAGGTTATGTTTTTTTATTACATGAACGGTTTAACGGTAATTTTGACGATTATTACAACAAACAAACTGCTCCCAAGCACGAACATGACCAGTGATGGGAAATGTACATTAAAACACTCTGATTATGCGAATATTTACATTTTATCCAGTCAAATTTCATGCACCTGTAGGGATTGAGATGGATATAATCAAATATATAGATTGAATTGAAAAGAGGCATATACGTTAGTCATAAGTACCAGATGCGAGAGTGACAGCTGAACGAAGTCAGATAAAGTAAGGAAAGTGTTGAGTAGTATTTCGTTGACGAATTTTGGTCTGATTTTGATGCAAGATTGATGTTCTAGAGCCTGGTAAGCTCTATCCATGACTGCATTCCGAGATCAGTGGATGACTTGACTTAAGTGTTAGAAAATGTAAACAATGAGTGAGAAAAAGTAAGGAAAGAGTTGCGTAGAATTTTGTTGATGACTTTTGTCTGAAATGTTCATTTTGAGAAGAGAAATTTTGTCTACCAGCAGCGATGTTTGCATACGTATGTACATTGGAAACATTGGAATTTACTGAAGTGCTTGATACCCGTTGAGGAGCAGCAAAATTTGTTCGTTAATTGCTCGACCAGTAACTAGCTTCGAATTTTGAGCGTTAGTAAAATTCTACCCTTCGCATCTGGGATCCGATTGGAATCTCCCGTCATCAATTTTACACGGGAATTCAAAACTTTTTGGCGTGAAAGGCATTCCCAGAAATTGGATTTATGATTGCCCCCACAATTTGTCCACTTAAATTTATTGGAATCTTCTCTCACAGGACATGCGTCCTTGGCGTGAGAGGTTCCACAGTTCCACCCAAGGATGGAAGAATTCATTCACACGCGTGACTCTTGACGAATGCGATCATTGCTTTGACAGTTTATTCCCGTTCATTTGCAGTATGGTGAAATCTCTCCAAATGAACCAAAGCGATTTTTGATACGGGCGATTCCACAAAGCAATGAACTGAGAGAATGAATGACAGCACACTACGTGATTCAAGCAGATCGTAAATCATTAGCCGAAAATTGAATCAGAAGATTTTTGCGTGAAGGTTCACACGTGATTCAATCTGTTTATTGGAATTTGATTGCAAGATTGCATCCTTGAGGTTTCACGGGACAGTTTTTTGGGGAGCAATGAATGCAATAACATTTTTATTCATAACAAAATATATAAAGAATTGGTTGATATTCATGTTTTTTGAAATTTGTTGCATAAGTTTGTGTAAAATAGGAAGAAGGACTCCACTGCCGTAATATGAAAATGTGACGCATTGAACAACTTCGATGTGCCCCGGTGGAACCGGTGACGGGATAATTATAGTTTTACACCAAAAACATCCCGTGTGACGGCTCATTTTTCATAGTTTATCAAGAACATGCATGTTTTTTTTTTTTTCGATGAGCACCATGGCCACGTCTGGGAAGCTCTGTAGTGTTCTTGGGAAACTGGTAATAAGTGACAATTTGCATCCTGACGGCTCTTCCTTCATGATTTTTTCAAGAACATGCATTTGTTTGTGCCGAAAAAGATAATGGACCCTATTGCCCACGTCAGGGAACCTCGCCGGGGTATCTCGTGTGAACAGGTGACGGGAAAATATTAATTTTACATCAACAAATTCCGTGTGACGGCTTATTCTTCACGTTTTTTTTTAAGAATGTGCATATTTTTGTGCCAAAGAGAATTAATGACCCTATTGGCCTCGTTCGGAAACCTCTAGAGTAACTTAAGGAAACCGGCGATGGGTAGCAATTTCAGATTAACACCGAAACCTGGCATGTGACGGTTCTTTCTTCATGATTTTTCTAGAATCGACATATTTTGTTTTTTTTTTTCGAAGAGGACCACGGACGCCTTTGGTAACCTCCGGGACCCTCTGGAGTGCCCCGGTGGAACCAGTGACGGGACAATTTCCGTTGTACACCAAAACTCCAAAATAGGAATTTATATAGGGTAAAGTGCCCAATAGTGGACCCTCCAGCCATTTTTGCATTTTTACAGCACAATGTAAACATTTTGCTATGAAACTCCATCGGGAGAACCTACCCATCTGATCACGCCCGGGAACCAAAATATGCCGGCTCGTTTTTCAAGATTTTTTTTAGAATATGCATATGTTTGCACCGAATAAAACTATGGAATCATGCACCGAAACTATTTGAAACAAAATTCTATTCTCTTCGAGGAGCAGCAAGTCTTCCAAAGGATATAGTCTATCCAGCCTCCCTTTTGCACCAAAAACTCTCTTGCTTTACTATATGGAATAAAAACGTAACATTCGGAAATATTTAAAGAAATATCACAAGAACAAAATTGAATGTATTAATGATTTCATGAAATGGTCATAATTCCACAGCCAAGGTTCCGCTAGAATTAACAGGAAATGGGAGAAAATGAAACGTTGATTATAATAGAGCAAACTGTAGGCGAGCTACGATTCTTCTCCTTCAATAATGGCAGCGATTTGAGGAAGCAGATCTGGATTGAATTTCAGCAGCAGATTATTTTCCACAGCAGCGGCCGTGAGGTTCATTCTTCGATCGTTTAGCACCAGCTTCAGGGCGCTAAAAGCTCGTTCGACAGAAACTTGAGTGGCCGAAACTAATAGTACAATCAGGGAAACTCTGTAGAGTTCGGGGCTTACGAACTTCTGGCTCACCCAATGCTTCAATAGATTGAAACGAACAGGCTTCGCAGCGCTCGTCGATGGACCAGGACGCGACGTATCGAGAATCGATACCTTCTCTCTCAGCTCTAGCTGCTTCAATTTGACGTTCCATCCTGAAATTCATACGCTACGGTTAAAAAGCGAGTTGACTATTGAAATTGAAAAGTACTTACTTGCTCGGATAAAACCAAAAAGGGGACCAAATAACGCAAGCAATTAGCAATCCGCGAATGCTTTCGAAACAATCGTCATGATTCAACGAATGCGTTCACTTATGATTGTTTTGACAGGCAATCATGGAGTGCTTTGTGTAGAGCAAGAATGAATCAACAGATGAACACAATCATTAATGAAAACTGTCAACTCTTTCATGTTTATGTTTTGTTCTTCTCTTTTCGCATGAATGCGAAACTCTCCACATGCTTGGTTGCTATGATTGTTTGTCACAGCAGAGGTATGTTCATTAATGATTTCAAATTGAACGCTGCGCGAATGATGCTTTCCATGTTTGCCACAAATCATGCATTTAGCATCCATGTGACAATGTTTGGTTCCAGGACCCCACTTTTGGCACTTACGGCAATATAGGTATTTACAAGGGTATTTATTAATATTCACCTGAAAGATACTCTTCAGATGGGTTTCTTGAATACAAAAAAAGTCCCGATTAAAAATAACTGCAGATTGCTTTCTCGCCCTCGATACAGAGGCAGATGAAATCCTTCTGTTTTTTTTTATCCCTTCCCAGCAATACATCCAAACAGATCCGTGATGGATCAGATGGTAAATTGGGATCAACCTAAACCAAAAGCATGAAACACCAGTTCAAGCGTTCAAGCCCGGAGTTACATATAAGTAGCAAAAAACATTGAATCCCCAAAGGGAAGAAAAGAGAAAGAACGCATTAAAATGTAAATAAATATTTCCATATATTATTATATAATTATAATATATAATATTATATAAATATTTCCATCTCATTTTTTTTTTTCGTTCCGTTCCAACTCGTCTAAAAATTTTGACATTTTGGCATTGGCGTGGGAAAATAGGTAGGGACAAGCACTATATCAGCCAAATAATTCGCCAGAAGTGGCCTTTGAGTAACACTGATGCATCATTTAAGCCTTATTAGCACTGTTGACCAATTTTTTAATACGACTATAGAGCCGAAATAAAGTCGATTTTAACGGCTTAATTGTTACTTGGGTAAAGAAAGAGAAATTTGCGTTAAATATTGGTAATGATTTTTTTCTGATTTCGTTACTAGATTGATGTTCTTAGGTATTATATAGTAGAGTAAAATAATAATAATAATATTGTTATAGAGTAGAGCAGGGGGAAGATGTAGGGATTGAGATGGATATAATCAAATATATAGATTGAATTGAATAAGAGGGCATATACGTTTGTCACTATTGAGACATTGCAACAAATGTCCAATAAAATAGTTTCCAATTTTTGACAAAAGTCGTTGCAATATTCTAGAGATTAGCTCATTATACCCTTAATATAAATTAGATTTACTTTAGTTTGAGTTTCAAACATTGTAATTCCTACATCATGGGTTCCCAACTGTGGGTCGCAACCCCCAGAGGGGTCGTGGATTGATCAATGGTGGGTCGCGAAAGGCTAATTTTGACTCATACTTTTAACCCTTTTTTTACCAGGAATGAGATATGGATCTAAGTAATAAATGATTGACTGAATGAGAGAACAACAAATTCTACGAGATCAATGACCTTCTTTTGTTATTCAGAAAATATGAATGCTGAACAGAGACAAACACTCAGAAATAGAACACAAAATTGCAGAGATCTTTGTAGATATAATGGAGTCCAATACAATCAGAATCTAATTCAAATTCAATCAAAATCTAATCCAACTACAATTCAGATAAATCCAATCCATATTCAACCCAAATCCAATTTAAATCAAATCCAAATCTAATCAAAATCCAATCCAAATGTAATCCAAATACAATTCAAAACCAATCTAAATCCAATCCAAGTCTAAGCAAAACCAATTCAAACCCATCCAAATCCAATTCAAATCGAATGTAACACAATCTTAATCCAATTCAAAACCAATTCAAATCCAATCCAAAGCCAATTCAAATTCAATCCAAACCGAATGTAAATCCAATCCAAATCCAATCTTAATCCAATCCAAATAAAATCCAAATTCATTTCAAATCCAATCCAAATCTAATCCAATCCAAATTCAAATCCAATCTAATTCTAATCCAAATCCAATCCGAATCTAATCCAAACCCAATTCAAATTCAATCCAAATCGAATGTAAAACCAATCCAAATGCAATCCAAATTCAATTTAAATCCAATCCAAAACAAATTCCAATTCAAATCCAAACCGAATGTAAATCCTATCCAAATCCAATCCAAACCAAATTCATTTCAAATTCAATTCGAATCCTATCTTAATCCAATCCAAATCTAATCCAATCCATCCGATCCAAAATCAATTCAAATTCAATCCAAATTCAATCTTAATCCAATCCAAATAAAATCCAAATTCATTTCAAATCCAATCCAAATCTAATCCAAAACCAATTCAAATCCATCTAAATCTTTTTTTTTGTGTCTTTATTAAGGAGACTTCAGCCCGAGGCTGGCTCGTCTCTGGCTTCCATCTAAATCTAATTCAAATGTAAATCCAATCCAAATCCAAAACCAATTCAAATCCAATCTTATTCTAATCCAAATACAATTCGAATCCAATCCAAATTCAATTTAAATCCAATCCAAAACTAATTCAAATCCAAACCGAAAGTAAATCCAATCATTTCAAATTCAATGCAAATCCTATCTTAATCCAATTCAAATTTAATCTAAATTCAATCCAAATCCAACCCAAATCAAATCCAAGTTTATTTAAAATTCTATCTAAATCCTATTTTAATCTAATCAAAATGCAATCCAAATCCAACACGAATCTAATTTAATTCTGGAAATAGAAGTAGAATTAAGAATTTCTGAGATTTTGGCAATGAAACAATCTATTATAATAATTTGAGTAATCTGACGCAAACTCATTTTATCGACTTTCTAAACATAAAGGCATTTGATACCTGGTGGGTCGCAAGTAATATGGAATTCTGCTAGGTGGGTCGCATTTTCAAAAAGTTTGGGAACCTCTGTCCTACATGGTTCAATTAAACCAGAGGAAAAATCCTAACTGCCAGAGGCAATTGAAATGTGTGAATTAAAACTAAACATGTATCATAGCAAATAAGAATGATAGTGTTAAGAAAACACTTAGTCAAAAATATGAATAAGATAATTAGCAAATAAAAATAGTTTAAAAGAAATATACATGTTTTTTAGATTTGTTTATTATAGGATCCACCGTAAACCAAAATATGTAAGTGAGCGTATACTAATTACGAACAAACCACAAAATAACCGAAAAGTAGTCAGATGTGAAATATTAGTCATGCCTCAGAATTTAATTGATAGACGTATTTGATATTCAAAAAATATTCAATATGTTTCCATCAGTAAGTAAACTTTGAGACTTCAATTTCACATAGCCACTAAAATGTATTGAGAAAGTAATAACCTTCCTCTCTGTTCTGATACGCTGATAACACGATTGCAGTACACCTATCAACGAATATGGGCAACATAATGCCACTTCCAAATCAAACTGAGAAACACCATAGCGCATGACGAGCTTTCAAGGGGAAGTTCGATTCTTTTAGGAAAAAATTCTCCACACTATTTGAAGGGATAAGCTTTCCAAGGGATTTTCCCAATGGGTCGAATGATGGCTTTTTATTGTGATAAAATTAAAATCGATTCTGATCAGTTTTCCTTTTTTGTTTGTTTGCCTTTCTCGTAAACTATACGTAAAGGCTTTAGGGCCACTACATAACCGAACTTTTGATAAAAGGCTCGAAGACCCATAGTGTTGTATACCAAACGACTCAACTGGACGAATTGAGGTTGTCTTTTTTTACAAGGGAGAATGTATTTACGCACGACCCAGCACACGTGTTTGGTAGAAGCCAAGCTACCACACGGGAGTGTACTGGAGTGTCAGTCTCGACTCAGTATAGATAGTGGAATCTATAGATGAGCGGAGCGAAGATAAATACTCTTTCTCCAAACGAACTTTTTTCTAATGTCTTTATTTACGAGACTTTCAGCCCTGGCTCGTCTCAAAAAACCAAACGAATGGTCAAACGTGTCTTTAAATGAGCATGAAGTCACGATTTCAATGAAAATACTTAGGAATGTGATGTAATATGTGTCTGGTTCACGGTAAAAAAAACGAACACAATCATGTTGTCGCTCATCTATAGATTATATTATCTATAGTGACAGGTAATACCGATTAATCTCACCTTGGGCTCCGCCATAATTCCCACCAGAAACTTGCCTCCCATCATTACTTCTGGAAGATAGGTAGTGCTTACTGTACTCGCTCATTCACACTCACACAGGCACTCATTGTGTGAGTCGCCTTTCTGTTGGATAGCCGTCCCGCACCCCAACGACGGCACAGGTTGCTACGGTCTGGGACCTTACAGTCGTAAAACTTGTGCCCCGACTCAAAGCACCGATAGCACTTGTCCTCTGAAGTCGGCTGGAGCTTGCTCACTGAGCATACTAACCAGCTGATTTCAACTTCCCACGCTTTATTTCCCCTTTGGCTTCCGCGGCCAGTAACCTAAGGGAGATTACCTGCGTACCAAAGGGACCACGTCTCGGACGTACAGAGGTCTTCTCGACCTTTTTACCGCACTGCTCACTGACGGCAGAGACGACGTCATCTTTAGCTTTCTTTGCGGGTCGAAATGCGCGTGGCTTCCATTTTGCCCTATTGAGCAGCTGCCAGGGATTTTCGGTCCCTTGTGCCGATTGCACCGGCCGACTGGTATCATCTTGCGGCCCAGCGACTTGCGTCTGGCCTTTCGCCTTTTTAGGCCGAGAAGTCGTCTTCTCGGGTCGACGCCCTTCGGGCTCCTCTACACCCCGATATGCTCCATCCAGTCGACGTTTGGAATTTATGATCGCACGTCGTTAAGCTTTGCTCTGAGCGGGTTAGGCGCAGTCGTTTCCTCATTACCTGTCATTACCTCGTGGGCCATAGTCGCTCCTCCAAGGAAGGAAAGGCATCTTCTAAACGCGTCCTTTTCTTGTCTTGCGACTCGAACAGCCTGGCGAAGCATCCGAAGGTTCTGTTTCAGTTCCTTTAGTGATGTTCTACCTTGCGCTCATGAACTCGATGATATTATCCCGGGTAGTGGCTCGCCGAGCGTGCTGATAGGGCTATACCACAGATAAACAGACGTCTCACTCAACACATGTTGCATCGTTCACCTTTTTAACGGTTGATTTAAAGTTTTGTAGGTGGTCAATCGGCCACCGATGGCGCTTCCATCGATTTTGCTTGTGTTTGACGTTTGCGCACTATCGCCATCTGGTTGCCGCTTGACCAAACACAATTATTTTAGTTTTACCAAACACCTTTGGTTCTACCTTAACTCTAATTTTATTATCTACTTACATTCTTACATTGAAATTTGTTTAGAGTTGATGTTGATTTTGATTGAAATTGGATTGGATTGGAATCGGATTTTCACACGAGAGAAAACAAAATTTCTTCGGAAATTTACCAAGATTTTTTTTTCAGTAATTCCTCCAGGAATTACTACGAAGCTCCACGAACACCTCATGGAAATTCTCACCAACTAATCTTGGAATTCGTCCAACAATTCATAAGAAAACTTCTTTAAGAGCATCAATCCCGGAGGGCAGCAAAATCAAATTTCCTTGAAGAATTTGATATTTTCCATAGAAAAACCCTGACTAATCCACCTAGCGGTGTTGATGACTTCCTCGTCCAAAAACGAATACTAAAAGATATAAAAGAGTACTTTTTAGCGTGTTTTGGGCATAAAATATAGCGTTTTGGCCATAACTTCTCATCCCATAGTTCGATCTAGTCAATTTTCAATAGCAAATAATGGGACAGGATTCTGCGTCGAATGCAACTTGTTGCGAGCAAATTGAATGAGGATAAATGCCTCGTCGAATGGAACTTGCAAAAAGTAATTCGGACAATGCGAACATCTAAATAGTGTGTCTACAAAATTTGTACACATACACACATACACACACATATGTACATACATACGCACACACAGCACACACAGTTCGTCGAGCTAGGACGATGGTATATAACACTATGAGTCTCCGGGCCTCCTATCAAAAGTTCGTTTTTGGAGTGATCATATAGCCTTTCGGTACAACTTTGTTGTACGAGAAAGGCAAAAATAGGGAATCGCCAATAAAGAAACAGGGTATGAGCAATAAATTTATATAAAATTCACACAAATAATGCTTCCAAAGTTCCAAAGAAAATTAAAAAGTTTCCACAAAACAAAAATTAATTAATTAGCACTTTCAAAAGCAAAAATTGCAATCATATGAAAAGAATTTTCCAAAAAAAAAAAATCAAAATGGGTCACTGAAAAAAAACAAAATTTCATAAATAAATCAATATTAGCAATAAATAATCCCAAAATTTTGCACAAAATATTTTTTATTTATAAAAAAATTAAAATTTTTCACAAAATTATCGATAAAAAACAATAAAAAATAAGAAAATTTCTATAAAAAATACAAAAAAGCAATAAATTTGAAGAAATTTTCCATGAAATTTAAACGCTCTTAAACAATGGAGAAATGCTTAATTTTATTGCTTTTCGATATTCCTTTATGGAAATTTTCATATTTTTTAAATTCTTTTCTTTATTTGATAGGCACTCTGTGTTACTCAACCGCTACTGTGCCGAGATCTACTGTGGTGGTATTCTGCTGCCAGAATCCACACAGAATCTATTTTTAGATTTTCCATTATTCATTGTTGTTGTCGTTGCAGGTCCATCTCACCGTGAGTCCATTGTTGTCCATTTATCCGTGTCGTGAATCTAATGATCATGATCAATTGCGTATGGTTCGGTTTCCATTTATCCGGGTACGTTGGAGGAATGCCTCCGAGAAGAACAATTTGCCAGTCGTCATCAGGCAGTCGTAATGGTAAGGGCGCTTCCCCAATACGCAACCGTATAGGTTGCGAATCCGGCGAGTGACGAGGGTTTTGGTGGAGGGGCTGGGAATCGAACCCATGATCCCATTTTGTAAACCACGTGCTTTTTCTAGTGATGTTTCAATAGCACGAATTGAGAGAACCATTACGCGCATAGGGGTGAAACATTGGCGAATCGCTTGTTTACTTATACTAAGCAATCGATTTAAGTTTCAGCACTGTACGAAAATAATTACACCAGATTTTGTGTTTAGGTTGGTACCGAATGGTAACACTTTATGTATGGTGTTGGAATGCAGGGAAATAATTTGTCAAGTTAGTGTCTAACCGTCGTTTCAAAACGGGCGAGCAATGAACCAAAGCGGTGAACTTCGGCAAAGTGGGTGGTAAATGAATACGGTTACCAAACTATGAACTCCAGACGCTTCGATGAAGAAGGCAGAAAAGGGAGAAAGCGATCAGGCCAGGTACGAGAGACTAAGAACCTACAGCCAATTCGCATCTGTGAAGTTTTTTTATTCCTCGTGAAATTCGGTATTGGGAAATAAGTTCGGTGAATCAGCCCAAATAGACTGTTCGACAGTGCGACGTTCGTGAAATTACTAGGTGGGAAGCTAGCTACGTTCGTGAGTGGTGATTGCACCTGTTCGCCGCTTCTCGCCAACTGTAGTCTGTATTATCACGAAAACGCCATCTTGCAATTCGGCGTCCTGTTCACGACAGCCATCCGCGTGACTAAAAGCCTCTCCGGGGCGAATACCCCCAAGGATTACTATTGGGCTGGCCGACGTTTGATTATTGGTTTCCGTGGTTGACAACTGTTGGCCCCCGTTCTCCGTCCCGACTTCCGTAGACCAAAACTATCTGGCCGGCAGACAACCACCAGTGAGCGATGCGAAGTGTACAAGCCGATCGTCTCCGAGTTTGGCAAGCCCGGCCTAGTGAGAACCACCAAGCCTGCTAATATCTTGCCCTGAGGAGCCGGAACTTCTACGTTTTCCCGTACTTCCCTGCCCAAATCGACGGGCGGTACTGCGCCAATAACGCCATTTTGAAATACGGCGTCCTGACAACGACAGCCTTTGTTCGCCCTAGTTCCCACGCATCGTGCCAACAAACGCAGTGTTATCGGGTTTCGTTCCCCTTCCGGGACAGCAAGAAATGCAGGGGTCATAACGTTTCAAGGTATAGAAAACAATGTGGTGGAATCGAAATTCACCAGGGGCTTGATTGTATAATCACCAAAAGTGCTAATTTATTTTTGTTTTGTGGAAAATTCCTAATTGTGTATGGAAATTTGGCATTATTTGTGGTAATTTTATATTTATTTATTGCTCACACCCAGATTTATTTTTTGTAAATTTCCTTATTTTTTATGGAAAATTTATATTTTTCTAGGGAAAGTTTTTATTTTAGTCATCCTGGAGAACTTTCCGGGAAAATTCATCGAGAAATTCTGGGAAATTCCAAAAGAAATGCAAATTCCTGCAAAATATTCAGAAATTTTCCTACGAATTTCTCCTCAAATTCTTACCAAAATTATTCCTAGAGGATTTTCTGATGAATTTCTGGAGTAATTCCAACAAACATTGGAAGCTATTATAGCGCTTATTCAACCAAAAATAGTCTTCCGCAGCCAAACACTTAATCGTGGGAACTTCTGATGGTAATTCTTGAGGAGAGTTTAAAGCAAAAATGTAGTTGGCGGTTTTAAGTAATTTCCTGACCAGCTCCTGTTGTAATGTCCGATGAAATTCTAAAAAGACTTTCCCCTGAAATTTAAGAAAGAGTATCTGGAGGAATTACTGGGGGAATCTCAGGAAAAAAAAGTCAGTTGGACTCCACGAGTACCACGAGAAGAAATTTTGGAAGGATGTTCTGAAGGAGTTCCTGAAGAAAGTTTCGGAGAAAGTTGTAGATACGTTGAAATGTTGCGTCAAGTTGAAACGTTTCACGTACATGCGACAATAAAATTGCAACACTTACAACACGACGTAACAACATTTGCTGCAGAAAAACAACGTAAAATGTTTTTCTTAACAAAAATCAGAATATACAAACAACAAGCTTAATTTTGAAATCAATGATGAAAAATACAAGCAGACGCACGTTTTAAACTATTTAGTTGCTCGAAAAAACTTTTTAAAGTACATTTCTGGCTAAGCGGTGTATGTAGGGTAAATCACTACTTGGGCCTATGGACCCGGTTCCCGGCTCACTGCACAAAAAACTATTGATTTATACTGTTTGGAAGCCGTAGGTTTATGATTGATAATTTTTAAAAAGTCTCCCATTTATTTTTCACAATACTCAATATTTTTCAATCACTTGTTTTACTCCTAACTGATCCAATTGTAGAAAATAAAAATGTAGATTTCAAAATTTCGCCCTCCGATGCCACACCACTGAGCCGAAGTGATTCTTTCCCCTTTTACAAAACGGTATCATCATATAAACACCTACCTGAAAATCGTCACAGTTCTTGATACAATCATTGCTTGAAGCTGTTAAACACCACACAATAATTCTAAACCAACGCACTTCAATATTTCCTATTTGTTTGTTTCACCAGGACTTTTATAAACATATTAGAATACATTTAAAAATGTATCCTCAAACCGAACAAAAATTCACCTCGGCCCAAGAACTTCTAGCCGCACCGTGCTGCCAAAAGGCCAGGATTATGAAAATGATCCTTCATCGTTAATAGGAAAACTGTCTAATACGTTGACGCTATCATGTTATTTATAATTCTTTCGATTTCAAAAAGTGAAAAAAATATTGTTTTTAAGTATTTGGAAGAGTAAATATATCTTCTTAACCAAATAAAAATGATTATGAATAATACCATCTGGCATCTTGTTGTCGTGGAACGTGCATATTTTTGTTTACGTCGCATTTTCTATCGTCCCGAGAGAGAATGAGAGTAAAATGTTGAGAGATTGAGTGAAATTTTGCTTAGGCCGGGAATTGGTTTTATGGTATGCCGGAATGGCAATCGCTATGACTGATATGAGTGCCGCACCTCGTCCAATTAAATCAAATAAAAGCTTTTTTGAACGATATTTAGCACCAATAGCTATTTTTTAACCAGAAGTGAACCCCAATACAGTCTTATATAGGAATCCTACATTCAGAGATATGCGAAAGCGGCCATCTTGAGCCAATCGAGCATTGAGAACTGTCAAAATCTGAGCCAAATGAACATCGTTATTGTTGCAGATCGAAAGGTATTGCGATTTTGGTGAAATAGATTTTATGAAAAGTTTTATCGAATAAACAATTAGTTTTGCATTCGTAAGTAAAATTAGTCTAGTTGATGCCTTATATCGTGTTCATTTGTATTGCCCTTTAATTTTAGCGAAAATGCACTGCTAGAGCATAGACAAAATAATCAAAAAGTGTCTTCGAATGTAAAGTCATGTGCAAGCCTAAACATTTTTCAGTGCGGCAAGTGCTGGCAGCGTTTGTTTACGAAAGTAACAGCGTTGCTAAATCGTCTGGAAAAGTATTCGCACATCTCTTAATATAGGATCCCTAGTCTTATACAGCCCACGAAATTCAGGAAAAGTTGCTTCCTGTCATAAATTTCGATTGAATAATGCAGTCGTACGCATGTTAGGCCGGGAATGGGGTAAGAAACCCTATGTGCAATATTTTCAACAATGATGTTACACTGTTTTGCAAAAAAAAATTACATTTTTGATAACACACTTTCATGTAGATATAGGGGAACGGAATCTCATAGCTCCCGTTACCATCCCAACAAAAACAAAGCAATGAAAGGGTATTTGATTTGTTTTTCATTTTTGAGATTTTTTTCAGCAGTGAGCACGCATGTTCGCAAAAAGAAGCGACAAGATAGGTGCTGTGTTTCTCTGTTTGCGATGAGATGAATATATGTTCATTGAGATGGAAAACGGAACACTTTTAGATGCATTTGATGCCATACCCATTTTTTTTTTTCGCCGAGATCTCAGCATTTTTTGTTTGTTCTCCCGAGGTGGGCATCGCCGAGTTTCAGCAAACATTGTTTTTTTCCGAGATCTCAGTAGAAGTGACGTTTCATTTACTGAAATACAGCAAATATTTTACTGAGAATCAGTAATAAACGAAATTTTCTACCGAAGTTCAGTTTTGAAATTTACTGCGGTGCCCAATTTTGTCGAGCTTGAAATAGAAAAAGTTAGTGTGTATGCTGTTGAAAACGGGTTTGTTTACAACTTGCGACTTACACCGTTTTGAAAAAGTACCCGAGACTTACATTTTCTTTATTTTGCACTCATCCTAAATGATTAACTCATGTTAATTACCTTGTGGTTTTTCTTTAAATTATTTAGGATTTTTTGAAACATGTTGCTAAGACTTTAGTGGCAAATTTAAATCAGACACGGTGTCTCTGTAGGGAAATGTTAATTTGAAAAAATCAGTATCTATGAAACACCCACCACGCGAAAGCATATGCTCTCCTATTTCATGTCGTGGGTAAATTAAAATGTTCTATCGGGGGATCTAGAACAATTTTTGTTTTTTTCAATATTTTTAGTGCAATTTCCATAGAAATCTCGAATGATAGCCGAATTAACACCCCTAAAAATGTATGGAAAAATGACCCCCGATAAAACATTTTAAAAATCCACTTACGTGAAAGAGGAAAACCTATACTTTCGCTTAGTGGGTGTTTTAGAGATACTGATTTTTTGAAAATAAGCCCCTTTGGACAAACACGCCGTGCAGACGATCAATCCCCAATAATGTACAACTATACTTTTACCGATGCTGCACTAGAGCGTGTTTCGTCGATTCGTGACTTGGGCGTTACAATGGACTCGAAATTGCGGTTCAACGAACATATTTCTGCAATAACGGCGAAGGCATTCGCAGTTTTTGGATTTATTCGTAGGAATGCAGCTCATTTCACCGATGTTTACACCTTGAAAGCTTTGTACTGTGCACTAGTGAGGAGTATTTTAGAATATGCTGCCCCTATTTGTACACCGTACCATTCGACCCAAGTGATTCGCATTGAACGAGTTCAAAAGCAGTTCATCCGTTTTGCACTTCGGCACCTACCGTGGAACGATCCAATGCACTTACATGACTATAGAACCCGATGTCAGTTAACCTGGAACCTGGAACTACTCTCAACTAGACGATTCACTTTCAGAAGACTTGTAGTGTATGACATCATCAGCAGTAACATAGACTGTCCGGACTTGCTCGTGAATGTACAGTTGAGCATACCTAGCCATAGCCTGCGTCACGCTGATTTACTCACTGTCCCAACCCACCGAACAACGTACGGATACGATAATCCCTTCAGCTCCTGCCTTAGAGCTTTTAATAATGTTTGTAATTTGTTTGATTTTAATGTGTCCAAGTATTGGTTCAAATCTAGAATAAGGAACTTAGAATAAGAGTAGTCTGTACGATCCAATCGAAGACGAATAAACAATTAAACAAAAATTACGAGCGAAAAAAGAAGTGTAAAAACAGAATCCAGTGTAGACTAAAATTAACGATATTAGGGTTCCCAACCTAATCCTATCGACTGAGTCTGCAAATTATTTGGATGAGCATGTCACATCGGGTGAGTACTTAATTTTACAACTTTTACATCTAGGTATAACTTTTTTGTTTTTTAACAAAATCACTTGCAGTTTTCGGGAGCCTCTTTATAATAATATAATGATTGTAAATGTCAATAATGAGTGGAATTGATTGACTATAGCACCGCCTAAAGGTAAAAGAGTGAAAAGCATGTGTTTTTCCCGAGCCGGTGACAAGTGCGGTGTCATCATGATCAATAGACATAGCCCATTGTCATCATTGAAACGCAGTATGAAAAAAAAAGTTATAGCCCAGGACATCCTGGCTACAATCTGGTGATGGGCTAAATAATAGGATGTCAGTAGCTTGGTTTTTCCATATATTGCCGACTTTTCCCATATAAATTTAATGCTTGTTGAGCACCCACTTAGACTTGACGGATCTGGCTGAAATGTCTACAGTAGCTTTTGGGAGCAAAAAACTTTAGGAGTTACAATACGTCTCGAAAAAATATTCCAATTTTTTTCATATAAATGTGGTCTACCCTATTGGACATAATATGGTTTATGATGCCTGTCCAGTAAGGTAAGTGTGTGCAGAAGAAAAGCACAGCCAAAAAAGAAAAGAAGAAGAAGTGTTCGCCGGTATTATCCGCGTTTTCGGATAATTTGAATCTATTGAACAGTTTCGCACAATAACCTCAACTCTGAAATAGCAAATAGGAAATTCGGATAGGTTATTAGACAAAATTATAAAGAAAAAATGTATTCTTTACATCACACACACGCTTTTTTGCTAAGACTTTATATACTTAATATACTTTATACACAATATTGATTTAAATAAGATGCGCGTTTAAACAGAGACTTTTTGCTACACTCTACACAAAATCGTTCCAGGTTTTGGAAATACATGAAATCGAACAAAAACATTACTTAAACAGTACTTGGCCAAACGTCAGAAACTAGTTTTAAAAAAAAGTCATTAAACGTTACTAAAAATGCATATTACTTTCACTATCTCAAACAAGAAAGCTATGATCACCAATTATTCGAGTAAAGTGCTACCCACAATCAATCAATTCTTTTTTTTGTCGTGAACAAACGATCAACGTTTGCGGTTTGCTAAAGGCAATCTAGCTATAATGCTGATGGTAGACAAAACTTCTGATTTTTTTTTCTTCTTCTAAATCTCAATTCAGAATTAGGAGACTTAAGGAGAATATGACATTTTACTCGTGATTTCTGCTGCTGCGACTTTATCATCGTGATTTTAGCTTCTAGAACAATAGTGAATAACGAACTCAGCTACAAGATCTCAGGCATTCTTGGCTCCACAAATTTCTGATAACAAATCACTTTACGATAGATAGTGGTAGCAAGATACGCATTTTCAATACTACGGCATCCATCGTTCATAGTAACCTAGCGCAAGCATTGATTTTGTGTCTTTGTCACTGCACTCACAATTTGTGTGCTTCCACAATTTTGCAATAAAGACAACTATGCAAAATTATAACTTCCATTTGTTTTTCTTTTTTTTTCTCATGATTCAATAATTAATTTAAAAATAATTCGATTAAAAATAAACTAACAATTACGTTACTATAAACTGTTCGCGAATCAGTTGTTGTTTTTGTTTATCGTTCGACTTTGTTCGGGGCTTTGACTGGGAATGGGGAGGTTCTCTGATGAAGAGGAGAAGGGGAGGGAAATTGGATTAAATTTGTCGAGGAATATTTGGGTCGTAAGTTAGTCTAGATTATCTTGGAAAATAAGTTTTATGTAGCCTGGAGATCCTTGTAGAGGCGTGGCGCAGAATGGACATACCGCTTGGAAGCCGTTCGTGCCATGAGGTATGTCTACATTTGCCCAATATCTGGAAATAAAACAGCAAATGAAAATTAATGGAAACAATCAAAGATGTTGAAACGCTAGGACCGTACTTGACAGTTTTTTCTGTTGCCATGTGTCCGCATGGATTGAAGCAGTAGGTAGGCGGTCCAGAATCTACATAAAATGCGTTTTCTACTCCCATACACAGGGTTACTACGGGACCGAGCTCTAAACACATGGGACATCGACGGGCATTTGATGCTTTGTCCTGTCCCCATCCGTGTTGACCTGTGGAGCAAAATAGTACACAATGATATTATATTTGCAACTTATTATTAATGTTACTTAAATGTAAGACTGTAGAAAAAAGATACCCCTTATTCGTTGAATTACTGTCGTTTGATGAGAATACTGAGTACATGCTCAAACAAATATTTAATACAATCAAAGTTAATTGCCTATATTCCAGGTATTAGCCACCGGAGTGGAAATTAATTACTATGTCTGAAACTCGATTTTTGCAATTGCACAACATGTGAAAGATTTAGTTCGAAAAATGTATTGTAGGGTAACCACTTCCTTCCTACTAAGCTAAGACTAAGCTAAGCTTTCCCTACTAAGCTACGAAAGACCTCCATCGTCCTCCGCAGCTTAGAAGGCTACTGATGAGATCAAATTCCCAACACCAGGCACATAGCCGAACTCTCGCAATATATTTTAAAACCAACTCTTTCACACGCATTGTTTTGTGCAATGCCAACCGAGTAACCGATAACTAAATACTCATCGCAAATACTCATCTTCAATGTTCATCGAAATAATAGTGAACCTTTTCCAATTGCGTTTATTTGTTTGTTTTATTGTCCAGTAGCGTAAGATACAAATCTTTTAAATTGCTACCTCCGTTTCAAATCACGATATCAACTATGCCTAATGTATAATTCTAATGTCTTTTTCTAATGCGTTTATTTATCTTGAAAATTTTGAGATAATATTATTCATAACTTCTTTTGGAAGATATTTCGGTGGATATATTTATAACCTTGAAATATTATTCCAACAGTGACTTGATTGATATTGATATCGTTATTTTAGGCCTCTCTATTTTAATTTATAGATTGTTCTCTCCAATTATAACCAGCCACCGCAAATTTACGAAAAGCCAAATTCCGGTAGCTCGGATGAGGGAATTTATAAACTGTTTGTAGGACTAATTGAACATAAATCAGTGTACGCGATTCTAAGTCGAATTTTTAGAAAAGAATTAGAATGTGAGTTAGAAGATGACGAGTTCTGATTCAACCAGAGCAGTTCAAAATATCTAGTCACCAGGTTAGTTTATGGCTTAACCCACTTCTATCTATCACAGGCTACTCAACCATAAACCATAATAAGGGTTTTGAGCCAATTTGTCCGTCTTCTTTATTTAATTTATTCTTTATTCTTTATTTGGAGCAGGAAAAGCCCACTTGAGTGGAGCAAAATCCTTTCCTCAAACAGGCGCAAAACCTCCTCTTCTTTTAATATCAACATAAATTACAATATCCAACAGATACAATATTTTTTAATTCTATACAATTTTACAATTTGATATAAAGCCTGTCCACGTTAAATTTTGGACACTTAGGTAATGTCAAATTGATTTGTCGTTATTTTATCAATTTGAGCGTGTTTAAAACATGCTGAAAGCAGCACATAAAGCAGAAAGATTCAGCTGTCATGTAAATTGATCGTCTCAGTAATTTGTGAAAATTTTCAAAAAACGCTTTATTAAAAGGGTGTCCGAAATTTAACGTGGACAGGCTTTATGTACTTAATTAAATATCCTTACTAACTATCTATCAGAGGGTATTTGTGGTAGAAGCAGCAAGTATTTGGCAAAACTTTTTCCGAAGATTGGAACGATTGAGGTGAAAATCTAATTCAGAAGCACATCGACAGATCATGTTGGTGAATGGTTCTTTATGCCCATAATTTGATAGAGCACCCTTAACGAACAAAAACCCCTGATTATTCTACCTAGCGGTGTTGGTGCCTTTCTCGTGCAAAAAAAAACTAAAAAAAATATGAGTGAGTGTTTTTTAGCGTGTTTTGCGCATAGAAAATAGTATTTTGACCATAACTTCTGATCCCATAGTCCAATCTGGCCAATTTTCAATAGCAAATAATGGGACAGGATTCTCAGTCGAATGAAACTTGTTGCGAGTAATTCGGCCAATGCTAAGTTCCAAAAAGTGTGTCTACAAAAT
This sequence comes from Armigeres subalbatus, assembly GCF_024139115.2. Lineage (NCBI taxonomy): Eukaryota > Metazoa > Arthropoda > Insecta > Diptera > Culicidae > Armigeres > Armigeres subalbatus. The sequence goes on along the minus strand of NC_085139.1, from coordinate 136,005,788 downwards.
TTTGTACACATACACACATACACACACATACATACATACACACAAACAGACATCGGGGGCAGCAGGGACTTTGTCCAAGGGCTTGACGACCCCTCCCCATGGCCACTGCGAGTTAGACCGGGACCATCGTCCCTAACCCCTAATCCCAAGGCGTCAAGCGACCCGTGCCGAGGGGATGCATGGGGGTGGGGGTGAAATAATAAGCTAGGCCTTTAACGGAGCCTGTGGGGTACCTGGGCACCCTCCACAGTAATTGTCCCTTACCGCGTCATGCTGGGCTCTGGCGTGGTGGACCTCCTTTCCCGAGCAACTCGTGGGACCAAAATGGAAAACCAAGTCAATTCTTCAATTAGTGGTAGTAGTGTAGGCGACAACCCCTTCGCAAGAGGTGGGTTGTTCAGGTTTCCGCCTAGGAGGCCAGAGGCAATAGTCGGCAGCTCAGTGCGCAGCGCCAGCGTGGGTCACTCAACCTTCCTCTCGGCTATAAAAACGCCGGTAGGGGTTATTGACGGCCCATGGCTTGTGGAGGCGATGAACCGCAAACGCGATGGGCTTTCGGCCTTCGAGGTGGCGACGGAACAGCTGGACGCCATCATCGACTTTTCGTCATCGAAGCATAATATCAGCAAGGACCTCAAGAGGAGCTTGCAGAAACTTCGAAAGTCGATGCTGGACGCCAAGCTGGAGAGGGCGGTCGGGACGGCCAATTGTAAACCCGTGAAATCGGTGGAGTCGAGGTCTACCCAGACTGAGGCCCAAGGATTCGCGGACTAAGGCAAGGTCGAATCGACCGAAGGCGTGCCAGCGAAGACGGTGGTACCAAAGTCTACCCAGACTGAGGCCCAAGTATTTGCGGGTACGTCGGGGGTGACTGCTCCAACGGAGCAGACACAAAAACAGGGGAGACAGTCTCCAGGGATGAGCTCCCTGGGGGCCGCTCCAAAACGCGGAGGGTTACTACCCTGAACAAGGGTAGTGAGGCTGGGAAGCTGAACCCCGGTCAGGTACCTCCAAAACCGGGGGAGGAAGGACCTGGAAAGGTCCGTTCACTCAGGAAAGACGGTGATAAGGGGTTACGGCAGGCTGAAAGTTCTCAGCCGCACCAGACCAGGGAAATAGAGGGGAGTGACGCCGAAAAGAAGGCCCAGGCGAATGAGGGTAGCAAGAAGTCTATGGTAGGCGCCAATCGCTCCAGGGGCGATGCCCTAGTCATCACGGCGGACGAGGCTAAGTACTCGGATGTTTTGAAGGCGATGAGGAGTGACGTCAAGCTCGGTGAACTCGGCGCCGACGTACGTCGAATAAGACGTACCCGGATGGGCGAGATGATACTCGAGCTGAAGCGGGGCGTCTCGCAAAAGGGCGCTGCCTACAAGAAGTTGGCGGAGGAGGTCCTAGGCGAGACGGTCAAGGTGAGGGCACTCACGACGGAGGTGAATCTAAGGGTTAAAGACCTGGACGAGTTCACTGAAGTCGAAGAGCTCGTCACGGCACTGCGGCGACAGTGTGAAGTGGAGACGACCACCGCAGCCGTTCGGCTACGGAAGGGTCCGGCAGGGACGCAGGTAGCATTGGTTCGGCTATCTGCAGCGGACGCCTCCAAGGTAGTCAAGTTAGGGAGCGTCAAGGTGGGATGGTCGGTATGGCCTGTGCGCATATACGAGCAACCCGAAGTTTGCTTCAAGTGCCTGGAACCGGGGCACAAGCAATGGGACTGCAAAGGCCCTGACAGAAGCAATCTCTGCCGACGCTGCGGATTGGAGGGACATAAGGCACAATGCTGAACGAACCCTCCCAATTGTTTGATTTGTTCCAGCAAAGCTGTGAACAGCAAGCACCCCATGGGGGGTTCGATGTGCCCGGCGTTTAAGCGTGCTGCAAAATCAAAGTGCAGGTAACGCAGCTGGCTTGCTCGGCCTCGCCCGAGTGTTTGGTGTGCGCAGGTTTAGAGGAAACGGCGGAACACGCAATGCGTGACCACATGCTTGCCACATGTGGTCTGGACACTACCCCGGACAACCTAGTTCGGAGGATGTGTAAAGATGAAGTTGACTTGAACGCCGTTTTATCGGTTATCGTCCTAATCGTCTCGGAGCTACACAGAAGGTGGCGCGTGGATGACTAGTTCAGGGACAAATAAGAGGTGGTCCTAGGGCTCGGAGTCGGCTTCATGGGTCCTTTTATAGAACAAGTGGCCGCGCGAAGAACAACATGGTATCGTCGCTTTCGCGGCGTCGGTCAACCGGGCGGGTTCCGAGCCCGAGGACGGAAAGGGGTCATCGTCAAGGCTGGGGCAGGCGTAGGCCTCGCGTCGGCAAGTCCCTCTGTGTGCTGGCGAATAGGCCCTAACGCAGAAAGGTCAATTTGGGGTGCACGCGGCATCATCATTCTTGATACCAGTCGTGCAGAGGGAAGCAGGCGCGAAGTCGACCCTTCCCACCTTCCGAGGACATAGGGCGTGGTAAGGCCACCTGGAAAGCCGGCAACGCGCTGGCACGATACCATGGTGTTCTTCTAAAAAGCGAGTTACGATGTTCGGTGCTGCAAGGACACGCAGCTAACCTCGAGGGTGCGTTGTGCACTGGCCCCCTTTGAAGCATTACTTTCTGGTTGTACCGAAGGGACTATGGGCTTGGCGGCAATGGAAACGGTTTAGCGGGTCGGGAATGTAGTCCTGCCTCCCTCGGTGATCCCTAACCCCGCACTTCCTGGTCAACCCAGGATGTCTGTTGAGCAGATTCCCCCTCCATTGTTTAGGAAGAAAAAAAAAACACAAACAGACATCACCTCAATTCGTCGAGCTGAGTCGATTGGTATATAACACTATAGGTCTCCGAGCCTTCTATAAAAAGTTTGGTTTCGGAGCGATCATATAGCCTTTACGTATACTTAGTATACGAGAAAGGCAAAAAGAATTAAACCTGAGCTGATGACGAGGAGCATTTAGGTTCAAAGGCGAGAGCAAATGTTAGCAATCAATTCTGGATTGTAGATGAATAAAGGCGATGAATAATGTCCTGGGTACATCACGACGCTCACTCAACAACTCTAACCCAATGAGCTTGCAGCGGTTATGGTAACTTGGTAGGTTGTTTGGATCATTCCAGTGGAGATGTCGTAACACGAAGCTAACAAATTTGCGTTGGATTGCCTCGATACGCAGACATAGGCGTAACTAGAGTCTCGGTCTAGGGGGGCCATGGCACCAGCTGGTGGGATGTAATTTTCAAAGGCGATTTAAAGCACTGTGCGCATGGATTGCAATAGAAATTGTTTGACTAAGTTTATCGCTCATTCGTCCTAGAACTAACATGAAAAAAATCGCGAATAATACAATTGATTTCCAATGATGCTGTGATTGCTTCAAAACGCTGTGTCTGTGTCAACTTGTCTTCTCCAAGTTACTAAATGTGGATAAGTGTGTAATCTAAGATTCAAGAATCTTCTTCGAATTATCTATAAATGAAATTCGATATGAGTATATTTCTGAAAGTTTTGAAGCATTTCCATGATTACTTTTTTTTTAAACTTGAAATTTTTGAAACTCTTTAGATGTGGAATAAATTCCACGGAATTTTGTCATAATCAATATAAGTATTCATGCAATTCCAAAATGTATGCTATGTGCTGAAATAGTTAAGTACCGATGAACACAAATTTGGAATCCTAAAGTGTTTTTATGAGTCATAAATTCCATGAGTCATAAAATTATGAGTCATAAATCAAATTCCAGAATAACATAGGGTAGTTACTGACGTTAGGAAGAGGCTTTATTATGGTTTTCTGAATAGGTGAGAGATTTCTCTGCAAAAATCAAAGAGACTTGTGAAGCAACCAAATCGATCTGAATTGTGCTGCAAAAGAAATGTTTTCTGATACGAACTGGTTTCTAAATCTATTTTTTTATCCTAAAAACAAATTCTAACTAAAGCAGGCACAAAAGAGTTTTTCGATGATCCTTATGAAATCGCCAAAAAATTAAATGGAACAAGATCTTTTGAGGATTATAAAAATATTTCTTTAATGCAATCTCTGTTGTGAGTGCGAAGGTTGCCTAAGTTTTGTCCTAATACTTTCAACGGAATGCGTTGTTGATTTTTCTGTCATTGTAACAAAGATTCTTAAGTTTTATAATTTTATATCTTTCTGTGCCAGAATTATATAGCGAGAGCAAAAAGCTCCATAGGAATTTGATCAACTGTTTTGCGGCATACCTTGCGATTAACTCGAAGATTTTCGAAAGAATGGTCGTTCGAAATTTCATTGACCGGATTTGTGTACATGTGCTCATTTTGATGTAGTTGCTTCAGTCTTTTTTGAAGCGGATGGTAGTTTAATAGAACAGAAATATTTATATCTTAATACAATTATGTTTTTATGTTTCTGCCACCAGGATACTAGTCAAACAAATGCAGAACAAATTTATTATTTTAAGCTAGCAACTGAATTGAAGGGCCATTGATTTTAGCTTAAAAATCGAGAAAATGTTCCCGGGGGTCCAACTTAAATATTTCGATGCTTTGCTGAACAAATGGTCATAGATGTGATACGCAACAAAAAATATGTTTATAGAATTTATAATCAAAATTAAGAAATATGTAGAAAATATGTAAATGAAATAAAAACTGACTAAGTTGGAATTACTTTTCAAAATTTTCTGGGGGGGCCACAAGTAGGTCTGGAGGGGGCCAGGCCCCCCCCGGCCTCCCCTTATTTACGCCAATGTACGCAGGATACTGTTTTTGTAAAATGGTGCCCAACAGAGGAGAATTCCAGAATCGATCTTACCAAGGAACAATACAGTAGTGGTTTCAAACCACTACTGGATATTCCTGAAGTATTTTGATATGCGATGAAGTCAAGCAATAGCTCACACAACCTCACTTGATCAGTACAATTGCTGATGAAGAATGTGTGTCGCCAGCCATACATTGTAAATACTCACGCTCCTCTAATGTGAACGTGTACTATACACATGTGAAAGTGTTGGCTTGACAAATGGATTGCGAGTGATTTGACTATGCGTCCAATTTTGGAATCTCGAGCTAATTCAGTAGCCGCTAGGTTGCGAAGGCCAACGGAGGTCTTCCGTAGCTTAGTTGGTTAAAGCACCAATCTAGCGTACTGAGGGTCGTGGGTTCGAGTCCCATCGAAGGGAAAGTGGTTACCACCAAAACATTTTTCTTATTATTATCTTCAACATAATGTACATATTGTACATTGGGGGCAGCAGGCAACAGGGACTATGTCCAAGGGCTTGACGATCCCTCCCCAGGCCATCTGCGAGTTGTGGCGCCTGCCTAGGATGTGGTGGGGTTTGACAGTGGGCCCTGTTAAACCTCTATAAAAAGCTGCATGAATCCGCAAGTAGGCTCCGCCAAAGCGACCATGTGCCGCTCAAAGCGCACAAGCCCAAGTCCTGGTGTTAGGTGGGACGCTAAACAGCCCTGACACGACGGCCCTCCGACGAGACAGGAGGTTTGCGCAGGCCCAATAAGCCGCCTTAAAAACAACTATTACGAACGACATAGAAGATAATACGACTCGATACAATCGGCAACGACCTAGGCGACGAATAAAGGATCACGATTGGAAGCTTGGAACATGGAACTGCAGGTCGCTAGGCTTCGCAGGTTGCGACAGGTTAATCTACGATGAATTACATCCCCGCAACTTCGATGTCGTAGCGCTGCAGGAAATCTGCTGGGCACAGAAAGTGTGGAAAAGCGGGCATCGAGCGGCTACCTTCTACCAAAGCTGTGGCACCACAAACGAGCTGGGAACTGGCTTAATAGTGCTGGGAAAGATGCGCCAACGCGTGATTGGGTGGCATCCAATCAACGCAAGGATGTGCAAGCTGAGGATAAAAGGCCGTTTCTTCAACTATAGCATCATCAACGTGGACTGCCCACACGAAAGGAGATCCGACGACAAGAAAAAAGCGTTATATGCGCAGCTGGAGCAGACATCCGATGGATGCCCACTGCGGGACGTCAAAATCGTCATCGGTGACATGAACGCTCAGGTAAGAGGGAGGAAATGTATAGACCGGTCATCGGACCGGATAGTATCGAATGACAAAGGCCAACGATGCATAAACTTTGCAGCCTCCCGCGGAAAGGTAGTCAGAAGTACTTTCGCCCCCCGCAAGAATATCCACAAGATCACATGAAAATCACCTAATCAAGTAACGGAAAACCAAATCGATCACCACTAATCAATGGTAAATTCTTCTCCGACATCACGAACGTACGCACTTACCGTAGTACGAATATCGAATCAGACCACTACCTCGTTGCAGTATGTTTGCGCTCAAAACTCTCGACGGTGTACAACACGCTTCGGATTCGTCCGCCGCGGCTAAACATTGGACGGCTACAAGACGGTAAACTAGCCCAAGACTACGCGCAGCAGCTGGAAGAGCAGCTAGGCGCAGCATTTCTTAAGATGGCTAGAGAGATATTCGCCATTTTAAGCACCGCAACCGCTGCACTAGGCACGGTGGCCCCGGACCAGAGAAACAACTGGTATGACGGCGAATGTGAGCAGTTAGTTGAGGAGAAGAAAGCAGCATGGGCGAGATTGCTGCAACATTGCACGAGGCACGATACAAACGGGCGCGGAACAGACGTTCACGTAAGGGCCACGTGCCACATCCCGATATGTGTAAGGACATAAACGGAAACCTTCTTACAAACAAGCGTGGGGTGATCCAAAGGTGACCCCTGAAGGATCCAACAAAGCCCCTGAAGTTGACCAACTACCAGGAGAGCTGTTTAAACACGGTGGTGAGGCACTGACTAGAGCGGCTGCACTGGGTGATTACCAAGGTTTGAGATGATGAGGTTCTACCGCAGGAGTGGTTAAAAGGTATCGTGTGTCCCATCTACAAAAAGGGCGATAAGCTGAATTGTAGCAACTACCGCGCAATCACATTGCTGAACGCCGCCAACAAGGTACTCTCCCAAATTTTATGCCACCGACTAACACCAATTGCAAGAGAGTTCGTGGGGCAGTACTAGGCGGGATTTATGGGTGAACGCTCTACCACAGACCAGGTGTTCGCCGTACGTCAGGTATTGCAGAATTATTATTTATTTATTCAGACTAAGGCCGAAGTGGCCTGTGCGGTATATAAGAGTCTTCTCCATTCGGCTCGGTCCATGGCTACACGTCGCCAACCACGCAGTCTACGGAGGGTCCGCAAGTCATCTTCCACCTGATCGATCCACCTTGCCCGCTGCGCACCTCGCCTTCTTGTGCCCGTCGGATCGTTGTCGAGAACCATTTTCACCGGGTTACTGTCCGACATTCTGGTTACGTGCCCGGCCCATCGCAGTCGTCCGATTTTCGCGGTGTGAACGATGGATGGTTCTCCCAACAGCTGATGCAATTCGTGGTTCATTCGCCTCCTCCACGTACCGTCCGCCATCTGCACCCCACTATAGATGGTACGCAGCACTTTCCTTTCGAAAACTCCAAGTGCGCGTTGGTCCTCCACGAGCATCGTCCAGGTCTCGTGTCCGTAGAGGACTACCGGTCTAATTAGCGTTTTGTAGATTGCCAGTTTGGTACGGCGGCGAACTCTATTCGATCGGAGCGTCTTGCGGAGTCCAAAGTACGTACGATTTCCAGCCACTATGCGTCTCCGAATTACTCTGCTGGTGTCATTTTCGGCAGTCACCAGTGAGCCCAAGTACACAAATTCTTCTACCACCTCGATTTCGTCACCACCAATGCAAACTCGCGGTGGGTGGCTCACATTGTCTTCTCTTGAACCTCTGCCTATCATGTACTTCGCCTTCGACGTGTTGATGACAAGTCCGATCCGCTTAGCTTCCCTCTTCAGTCTGATGTAGGCTTCCTCCATCTTCTCAAAGTTACGTGCCATAATATCTATGTCGTCGGCGAAACCAAATAGCTGGACGGACTTATTGAAAATTGTACCACTCGTGTTAATCCCTGCTCTTCGTATTACCCCTTCCAAAGCGATGTTGAATAACAAACACGAAAGACCATCGCCTTGCCGTAACCCTCTGCGGGTTTCGAAGGGACTCGAGAATGCCCCTGAAACTCGAACTACGCACATCACCCGATCCATCGTCGCTTTGATCAATCGTGTCAGTTTATCCGGAAAACCGTGTTCGTGCATTAGCTGCCATAGCTGGTCCCGATCGATTGTATCATATGCGGCTTTGAAGTCGATGAATAGATGATGTGTGGGCACGTTGTATTCGCGGCATTTCTGCAGTACTTGGCGAATGGCGAACACCTGGTCCGTGGTGGAGCGTTCGCCCATAAAACCCGCCTGGTACTGCCCCACGAACTCCCTTGCAGTTGGTGCTAGTCGACGGCATAAAATTTGGGAGAGTACCTTGTAGGCGGCGTTCAGCAATGTGATTGCGCGGTAGTTGCTACAATCCAGCTTATCGCCCTTTTTGTAGATGGGACACACGACACCTTCCATCCACTCCTGCGGCAAAACTTCCTCCTCCCAAATCTTGGTAATGACCCAGTGCAGCGCTCTAGCCAGTGCCTCACCACCGTGTTTAAATAGCTCTCCTGGTAGTTGGTCAACCCCAGGGCTTTGTTGTTCTTCAGCCGGCCAATCTCCTCCTGGATTTCCTGGAGATCCGGAGCCGGTAGAATTATGTCCTGCGCGCGTTCTCCCAGGTCTATCACCATACCGCCATCTTCGTCTGCCACATCGCCATTCAGGTGCTCTTCGTAGTGCTGCCGCCACCTTTGGATCACCTCACGCTCGTTCGTAAGAAGGTTCCCGTTTATGTCCTTACACATATCAGGCTGTGGCACGTGGCCCTTACGTGAACGGTTTAACTTCTCATAGAACTTTCGTGTGTTATTAGCACGGTACAGTTGCTCCGTTTCTTCACGGTCTCGATCTTCCTGCTGGCGCTTTTTCCTCCGGAAAGTCGAGTTTTGTCTGTTCCGCGCCTGTTTATATCGTGCCTCGTTCGCCCTCGTGCGGTGTTGCAGCAATCTCGCCCATGCTGCATTCTTCTCTTCCACTAGCTGCTCACATTCGCCGTCATACCAGTCGTTTCTCTGATCCGGGGGCACCGTCCCTAGTGCAGCGGTTGCGGTGCTTCCAATGGCGGATCGAATATCTCTCCAGCCATCTTCAAGAGACGCTGCGCCTAGCTGCTCTTCCGTTGGAAGTGCCACTTCCAGCAGCTGCGCGTATTCTTGGGCTAGTCTACCGTCTTGTAGTCGCCCAATGTTAAGCCGCGGCGTCCGACTTCGACGCGTGTTGTACACCGTCGAGAGTTTTGAGCACAGGCATACTGCAACGAGGTAGTGGTCGGATTCAATATTCGCACTGCGGTAAGTGCGGACATTCGTGATGTCGGAGAAGAATTTACCGTCGATTAGAACGTGATCGATTTGGTTTTCCGTTTCTTGGTTAGGTGATCTCCATGTGGCCTTGTGGATATTTTTGCGGGAAAGAAGGTGCTTCGGACTACCATTCCGCGGGAGGCTGCGAAGTTTATGCATCGCTGGCCGTTGTCATTCGATACGGTGTGCAGACTATCCGGTCCGATGACCGGTCTATACATTTCCTCCCTTCCTACCTGTGCGTTCATGTCACCGATGACGATTTTAACGTCCCGCAGTGGGCATCCATCGTATGTCTGCTCCAGCTGTGCGTAGAACGCTTCTTTCTCGTCGTCGGGTCTCCCTTCGTGTGGGCAGTGCACGTTGATGATGCTATAGTTGAAGAAACGGCCTTTAATCCTCAGCTTGCACATCCTTGCGTTGATTGGCTGCCACCCAATCACGCGTTGGCGCATCTTACCCAGCACTATGAAGCCGGTTCCCAGCTCGTTGGTGGTGCCACAGCTTTGGTAGAAGGTAGCCGCTCGATGCCCGCTTTTCCACACTTTCTGTCCTGTCCAGCAAATCTCCTGCAGCGCCACGACGTCGAAGTTGCGGGGATGTAATTCATCGTAGATCATCCTGTCGCAACCTGCGAAACCTAGCGACTTGCAATTCCATGTTCCAAGCTTCCAATCGTGATCCTGTATTCGTCGCCTAGGTCTTTGCCGATTATATCGAGTCGCATTATCTCTTATATTGTTCGTAATGATTGGTTTTCTAGGCGGCTTATTGTGCATTTAGACCAAAACTGTTCATATGACGCTGATGAACTGGCAGCAAGGCGCACTTCCGACGAGATTCACACGGAAAAATAAAATAAATATGCAGCACTGCACAGTGTTATCTGTCACAAAATCGAGCTTGTTTTGTCGCTGACAACGTCGCTGGCACCAAATTGAGGTTCGGAAGTCGATTTCCACACTTCCGAAAGCTCTTCCGACAATGTTTTGATAGCAAATTCAAATTTTGTTCTGACGTTCATGATGTCGGAAGTAAGTTCGGAAGTAAAACGTCGGAAGTCGGAATACAATTTAGTGCTGGCGACACAATATTAGGCCTGCGCAAACCTCCTGTCTCGTCGGAGGGCCGTCGTGTCAGGGCTGTTTAGCGTCCCACCTAACACCAGGACTTGGGCTTGTGCGCTTTGAGCGGCACACGGTCGCTTTGGTGGGGCCTACTTGCGGATACATGCAGCTTTTTATAGAGGTTTAACAGGGCCCACTGTCAAACCCCACCACATCCTAGGCAAGCCCCACAACTCGCAGATGGCCTGGGGAGGGATCGTCAAGCCCTTGGACATAGTCCCTGCTGCCCGCGCAGGTATTGCAGAAATGCTGCGAATATAACGTGCCCACGCATCATCTATTCATCGACTTCAAAGCCGCATATGATACAATTGATCGGGACCAGCTATGACAGCTAATGCACGAAAACGGATTTCCGGTTTAACTGATATGGTTTGACGATGGATCGAGTGATGTGCTTAGTTCGAGTTTCAGGGGAATTCTCGAGTCCCTTCGAAACGCGCAGAGGGTTACGGCAAGGTGATGGTCTTTCGTGTCTGCTATTCAATATCGCTTTGGAGGCAGTAATACGAAGAGCAGGGATTGACACGCGTGGTACGATTTTCACGAAATCCGTCCAGTTATCTGGTTTTGCCGACGACATTGATATCATGGCACGTAACATTGAGAGGATGGAGGAAGCCTACATAAAACTAAAAACGAAGCTAAACGGATTGTCCTAGCCTCGAAGACGAAGTACATGATAGGAAGAGGCTCATGAGAAGTCAATGTAAGCCACCCACCACGAGTTTCTCTCGGTGGTGACGAAATCGAGGTGGTTGAAGAACGAGCGCAGGTTCGTGGGAGTACCAGGCAGGTTTTATGGGCGAACGCTCCACCACGGACCGGGTGTTCGCCATTCGCCAAGTACTGCAGAAATGCCGCGAATACAACGTGCCCACACATCATCTATTCATTGACTTCAATCGATACAATCGATCGGGACCAGCTATGGCAGCTAATGCACGAACACGGATTTCCGGATAAACTGACACGGTTGATCAAAGCGACGATGGATCGGGTGATGTGCGTAGTTCGAGTTTCAGGGGCATTCCCAATTCCTTTCGAAACCCGCAGAGGGTTACGGCAAGGTGATGGTCTTTCGTGTCTGCTATTCAACATCGCTTTGGAAGGGGCAATACGAAGAGCAGGGATTAACATGAGTGGTCACCAACGCGCACTTGGAGTTTTCGAAAGGAAAGTGCTGCGTACCATCTATGGGGGGTGCAGATGGCGGACGGTACGTGGAGGAGGCGAATGAACCACGAGTTGCATCAGCTGCTAGAAGAACCATCCATCGTTCACAACGCGAAAATCGGACGACTGCGATGGGCCGGGCACGTAGCCAGAATGTCGGACAGTAATCCGGTGAAAATGGTTCTCGACAACAATCCCACGGGCACAAGAAGGCGAGGTGCGCAGCGGGCAAGGTGGATCGATCAGGTGGAAGATGTCTTGCGGACCTTCCCCAAAGGAACCAGGCTCTAGAAGTACCAGGAGGGTGGCCAATTCTATCGAAAATCTCCGAAATGTCCTCAAGTGTACTTGTTTTGCAAAATCATGAAGTTTGATATGTCGCAAGATGGGTTCCAATAGCGAATGAAAAAATTGACCACTTCCTCAAGGGAACCAGGCCCTGGAAGTATCGAAAATCGCCGAAATGTACTCCAGTGAACTTGTTTTGCAAAATCATGAAGTTTGATATGTCGCAAGATGGGTTCCAAGAGCGAATGAAAATTGGCCACTTCCCCAAGGGAACCAGGCCCTGGAAGTACCCGGAGGGTAGCCAATTCGATCGAAAATCGCCGAAATGTACTCCAGTGTACTTGTTTTGCAAAATCATGATATTTGACATGTAGCACGATGGATTTCGAAGCCGATCTGCCAGTGACCATTTTTTCCGGGAGGGAGGTAACCCCAGTACTCCCCGGAATATATCCGGAACCATGGCCATTGGACAAAAATTGACTTCGGTTCCTAAAACTATAGGAATTTTGTGATCGATTCCAGAAGATTGCTTGAAAATCCGTTAGAAATTGGCTGAGCTGCGTGGTTTTGAATTTTGAGTTTTGTCGTAAAATGGGGGTTGGGGACGTACGTGTTAACCAAATGGCACATTACGTTAAAGTATAACCCAAAGGATGCCAAAAACCTTTGCCGAAGAAAGCACGTTGCTGGAACGTCCACGAAAAAAGTTATGAAGCTTTGAAGATTGAGTGTTCAAACCATATGCAAAAATGGTTTATTCTGCCAGCGCTGCCGAACTACGTAGACCTTGATCTCACTTGATCGGATGAAGTTTGCGTTTTTCCATACAACTGCGCCCCACTCTAGTGCACACGGCGTTAAAAGGACGCATGTGTGCATCGGGAAAAAGCGGTAACGCAGCGTCGTCGCACCGATACACATCTGCGTTTTTTTAACGCCACGTGCACGCAGCGTTGAAAAAACGCCACGTGGGCATCGGCCCTAAAGAATGCAATGGAGTCTGCCGTAGACATTGCACAATGGTCCCAGAGTCGAATCTAGCAAGACAAAAATGTTTGCGCCAAAACTATTAGTTTTAGATATATAGTGTCTTTGGGAAAAAAATTCATATTTTTTGACGATTTTTTCCATGTAGTGAAATTAGGGTGGTACCTATATTTCAGAAGTTCATAATATCAACTTTTTAATTTTTCGGTAAAGACTTGTGCAATGTTCCACAAAGTTGTAGAGCAATTAATTTTGAGCAATTTTGCCGAAGAAACCATTTTTCAATCACTTATTGTGCACAAGTTATGAGCTTTTTCAATAAATAGGTTAGGGTGGTCCTAAAAATCGGTATTCTTCACTTAACTTTTCATCCATTAATTTCTTGCATAAACTTTGTTCTGAGCACTTTTGGGACTTTTGTTAAAGGACCATGGATCTGTCTTTTATAACAAAAAAGTTATTCGAGTTTTTGTATGAAAAACATGTTTTTTCATATGCGTATATTTCAAAATGGAGCAAACCGATTTTCAATCTATTGGTTCTATTCGAAAGCTCGCACTTTTCTGCGTTTATGGTGGGAAAACTGAGAGAGCGTTTTTTGTTTAAAGCGTTTTATTTCATTTTGAAAAAAATATGTTTTTAATCGAAAAACGGCTATAACTTGATAAATAAACGAGATAGGTCCATGGGTCTTCAACAAAAAGATGTGTCTTTAGAAGTTCTAAATGTGGTCCATACAAAGTATCCCTCAAAAATCAATACATAAAAATATATTTAAAAAACGGTTTTCGTAAGGAAATAAACGTTGGATCGATCAAAGTCGGCTGGTCGACAGAGCTCTCTCAGTTTTCCCACCATAAACGCAGAAAAGTGCGAGCTTTCGAATAGAACCAATAGATTGAAAATCGGTTTGCTCCATTTTGAAATATACGCATATGAAAAAAACATGTTTTTCATACAAAAACTCGAATAACTTTTTTGTTATAAGAGATAGATCCATAGTTCTTTACCAAAAATGTGCGTCTTCAAAAGTCCTAAAAGTGCTCGGAACAAAGTTTATGCGAGAAATGAATGTATAAAAAGTTACGTGCAGAAAACCGATTTTTGAGGACCGCTCTAACGTATTTATTGAAAAAGCTCATAACTTGTGAACCATGAGTTATAGAGAAATGTTTCTTCGGCAAAGTTGCTCAAAATTAATTGCTCTACAACGTTGTGGAACATTGCACAAGTCTGTACCGAAAAATTGAAAAGTTGATATCTTGAACTTCTGAAATATAGGTACCACCGTAATTTCACAACATGAAAAAAATCTATAAAAAACATGAATTTTTTTTCCCAAAGACACTATATATCTAAAACTAATAGTTTTGGCGCAAACATTTTTGTCTTGCTAGATTCGACTCTGGGACCATTGTGCATTGTGGACTGCAAGGAATTGCGTTCAGCAGCCACGGTAGATGGAAAGAAGGAATATTCCAAGTCAGGTTCGCTTCGGGTGACGTTCGCCGGTTCGATGCTCCCAAAATATGTTGATATTGAGAACATGCTATTTCCATGCGTCCTTTTGTGCCAAGGGTATTTAATTGTACCAACTGCAAACAACTTGGTCACACTGCCGAGTTTTGTAACAACAAACCACGTTGTGCCAAATGTTCTGAAAGGCATTGGGAGGAGTCCTGTCAGCAACAAGCAACAAAATGTGTTTATTGTGGTTTGAATCCTCCCCATGGTTTGCAAGAATGCCCGGTGTATAAGAAGCGCACCTAAAAAGTGAAGCGCTCGTTGGTACAGCGCCCAAACAGTCGTATGCGGAAATTGTTAAGTCGCAAGACACATCCGCCACAGCCACTGCATCGTCTGCTATTTCAGCTACCGTTCGTGTAAGTGGTTATTATGATTCCATATCCATTGATGAATTGGACTCTGACGTAGGTGATATGGATGATTCTGCGGAGGTACACGTGCCCGAAAAGAGGAAGCAACCGTCTTCCCCGGGATCGCGCTGTGAGAAAACAAAAATCATCCATAAAAGCTTGCCAAAATTTGAAGGTAATGGGGGTTTATTTAAAATCCCGAAGCAACCTGTCCCTACTGCTTCTTTTGATCCTAGTGCAGTAAGACATTCCCGCCATTGCCTAAATACGATGTTTTGAAGAAACATCTGGCTAGCACCTAGCAGAATCAACGAAAGAAAAAAAGTAATTCGCACTTCTAGTAAAAGTATTCCGTCCAAGCGAGGATTGATCTCCTTTAAGGACCTTGTGGACCGTTTTAGGAATTTATTCAATATTCCGAATTCATTAAGGCCAATCATTGACCTTTTTATACCAACAGTAGAAAGTTATCTGAAGCAATTGACTGTTTCATGGCCCCTTCTTGCAGGAATTGTATCTTTCGATGGATAATACTGTGCTGCAGTGGAACTGTCATAGTCTGAAAAATAAATTGGACGTGTTCAAGTTTTTGATTCGCAATTCCGATTGTGACATATTTGCACTCTGTGAAACATGGCTTTCTTCTGAAGATGAAATCAACTTCCACGATTTTAATATAATTCGTCAAGATCGGGATGATCATTATTGGTGGCGTTCTTTTGGGGATCAAAAAATGCTACTCCTTCTACAGAATTCCCATTCCGACTGTTCCCGGCTTAGAAATCATCGCATGCCAAGTAAATGTGAAGAATAAAGATCTTCAGTGTACATTCCTCCAAATGCCTCTCTTAATCGTCGCCATCTTTGGAGCGCAGTCTCCCTTTTATCATCTCCAATGTTGATAGACCAGCCACTACTGGATGGGATGATGAATGTACTAAATTGTATTCTGAGAAATCTGATGCCTTCAAGGCCTTCCGTAAACACGGAAGGTCCGAGCTTTTTGAAGAGTATTTGAGGCTCGAAAGAAAACTCAAAAATCTTCTCAAGGCAAAAAAACGTAGCTACTGGCGACGTTTTGTCGAGGGACTATCGCGAGAAACCTCAATAACAACACTGTGGAAAACGGCTCGCAACATGCGGAACCGCGTTTCCACCAACGAGGGTGAAGAATACTTCAATTGATGGATATTTAACTTCGCAAAAAATGTCTGTCTGTCGTACCAGCAGAACCGCTATTTCGAGAATCAGTCACTGATCCCGGTTCTTTGGGTGGACCATTCCCAATGCTGGAACTTTCTATGCCTTTTCTTTCATCGAATACTCTGCTCCGGGATGCGATAACATCAAATTCAATCTTCTTAAAAACCTCCCAGATATCGCAAAAAGACGATTACTCGACCTGTACAACTGTTTCATGGAGTACAACATTGTGCCACCTGAATGACGACAGGTGAAAGTAATAGCTATTCAAAAGCATGGGAAACCAGCGTCTAATCACAATTCATACCGACCGATTGTCATGCTATCATGCATGAGAAAGTTATTGGAAATAATGATCCATTCAAGAGTCGACCATTGGGTCGAACAAAATGCATTACTCTCAAATACTCAGTTTGGATTTCGAAAAGGTAAAGGAACAAACGATTGTCTAGCGTTGCTCTCTTCAGATATACAGCTGGCCTTTGCGCACAATGAGCAATTGGCTTCAGTATTCTTGGATATTAAGGACGCTTTTGACTCAGTTTCCATAGACAACTTGCAGATGATGCCGCTCAGACAACTTGCAGATGATGCCGTGGTCTCTCTAAGAGGTTCATGTGCTGTCTTGCAAGGACCATTGCAAAGTACCCTAAATAATCTGACTGTTTGGGCCTGACATTTACGTATCGAGTTTTCACCGCAAAAAACTTAGTTGGTTGTGTTTACTAAGAAGCGGTACCCTGCTCAACTGAAACTAAAACTGTTGAATGATGACATCAACCAATCTTTATCTTCTAAATACTTGGGGTCGTGTTTGATTCCAAATGTACCTGGAAACTCCATTTTGAGTATTTGATACAAAAATGCTGGAAAAGGATCCATTTTCTACGTTTTATCCCCGGAACATGGTGGGGTGCTCACCCGAAAGACCTCATCAAACTCCATAGAACGACTATCCTCTCTGTTTTAGAGTATGGCTCCTTCTGCTTTCTCTCAGCAGCTGATTGCCACCTGATTAAATTGGAACGAATTCAGTATCGTTGTTTGCGTATTGCCCTTGACTGTATGTATCCAACGCATAACATGAGCCTGGAGGTGCTTGCTGGAGTCACTCCTTTACAGCATTGTTCCTCAATTGAATACGATCTGTCCATGAAACACGCTATTCAAGGAATACCAGATCATCTTCGACAAATATCTATTCCCTCCCTTTTTTCTGAAAAATATGAACATGTCAATTGCAACAACAGATATTTCACTGATGGTTTCCAATTTCCAATAAGCCCGTAGACCATTATTTCATCTTCTAGTTCTAGTTCTATCGAGGCACTCCGGTCGATGAAATCTGTTATGCAACGTACACACCAGTCAAGCAGTTGGACGAACATTGACTCCGCCCCCAAGAAAACGCTTCGGTTGCTGCTTTGTTTGAACGTGTGTGAAGTTGTTCGAACAACCATTTGACAGTTGGCGGCTCGGTTGGAAAAAATTAAAACGGTTTGATTTTGGTTTGAGTTGTCGGGGGTGGAGTCAAGGTTCGCCGAACATGTTTGAGCATTTGTAGTGAAGTTGCACAAATCCCCATATATTTTTTGATGGTTGGTGCTCGAGTTGGTGCTTCGGTCGTTCGTGTGTGATATTGTTGGTCGAATAAATTGATTGTTCGTGTCGCTGTTAGTAAAACTTGATGGATGTTTGAATAAACGAGAGGTGGAGTCAATGTTGGTCAAACTGCTTGACCGTGTGTACGTTCCATTAAGCACGCATCGTACTTTCTTAGAAACATAAGAGAGCAGATGCGTGTTTTGGTCGAAAGATCATTCAAGATTACCTTTGTTTGAATACCTTCTCACTGCTCAATCTACGGCAATGAGAAAGCAGACTCACTGGCAAAGGTTGGCGCAAAGGAAGGTAGACAATTCTCGAGCAACGAGTTTTTCCCATTAGTCCGTCAGAGTACTCTTCAAAGTTGGCAAAGAAATTGGACACACAACGACTATTTTTAATAATTCCTCAAGTTTCTGGGCGAGCGTGGTTCAGAGGTGAGGACTTAAGTCGAGGCTTCATTCGCGTGATGTCGAGACTTATGTCCAATCACTATTCACTAAACGCACATCTGTACAGAATAAACCTTGTCGATAGCAACTTATGTAGGTGCGGAGCCGGTTATGATGACATCGATCACGAAGTTTGGTCGGAAAATGACGCCTCCAGAGAGTAATTATTGTATACCCTTGTGGCCCGAGGTAAACAATCCTTCAGGGGAGTTCGAGGTGTTTTGTGCAATCGTGATGTTGTCTATATGCAGGCCATTTATAGTTTTCTTTGTACTTCTGACATCAAAATCTAATATTTTGTTGTTTTTTGTTAGTCTCTGCCTTTTTGTTCCGTAGAGCTTCATATGCCTTGCCATCCGGAATATGCTCCCAGTCGAACCATTCCTCGAGCACGACGACACGCCACATCGTCCCTGACCCCAAATGTCCGGAGGAGGAGCTAAATTTTTCTGATTCCAAATCCTAAGCCCCGTCCATCCTTGAACATTGTAAACTAACCTCGAGTCACCACGAGTACGCTGGCTTCTACCCCTCTCTTCTCCTTCTTCTTATTGGCATTACATCCCCACACTGGGACAGAGCCGCCTCGCAGCTTAGTGTTCATTAAGCAATTTCACAGTTATTAACTGCGAGGTTTCTAAACCAAGTTACCATTTTTGCATTCGTATAACGGAGGCTAACACGATATTTTTATGCCCAGAGAAGTCGAGACAGTTTCCAAACCGAAAATTGCCTAGGCCGGCACCGGGAATCGAACCCAGCCACCCTCAGCATGGTCTTGCTTTGTAGCCGCGCGCGTTACCACACGGCTAAGGAGAGCCCCTCTCTTACTAACTGTATAATAAAAAGATAATCATTGTATAGATCACAAAGAGCCATGGCTCCGTAAAGTGTTATACACGCCTCAGCCTACCAAATAAACGAAATTGGAAAAAAATTTGAATTGAAAATTTAATTGCAATAATCAAATATTTACGTGGTAAATTGAAGTTGACTATATATTTTGAAATTATTAATTACTAAACAAAAAATACCAGCTTTGCCCAAATGCAAATGTCATGTACAGTACTTACTACAAAAGGTCGTAATCGTCATGAGACAAAAAGCAAAGTGCCTTTTTCTGTTTCAGGCATGGAAGGCATGAAAGGACGTTGTGCCGTTGTGCTTTATTTTAAAATTTAGTAAATTCTAAATTATTTTAACAGATATATGCGAGGAATAGTGACTAGTCGATAAATTAATAATATAATTCTCCGAGTCAAAAATGGTAATAAACACAAAAATAAAGCAGATACTGTACACTTTCATGCTCTGTCACGGAACAAATATTTTATGAGATTTTGATGGCAACATTAGCTTAGACATGTGGCTATATCGAAATAATGCATATTATGTCATATTAAAATAGACAAGAAAATCTGACTTACCTTGCACATGGCCACAATTTAAATACACATAAGGCTGATTAACGTGCTCTCCCAATGACACTTTTCTAGGAATCACTAAAGTATTGAGGCCAACTGGACACTGTGGACGACCTGCATTTATTTCATCTACCAGTTTTTCTAGATCTTTCTTCGTCTAAAAGCAATAAATGATAACACTCTGATTATGTTGCATTGAATAACAAAACACGTTGCTTACTGGAGAATGCCTCAGTCCTTCTGCGGATCGCCATAGTAGTGTTGCACCACAAAGATCAATCAAAGTGCCGTCTTGTAGGGCATTGGTTTCCTCGTACACTGGCTGACCTTTCTGTTGCGCCGATCGGCATTCCCTTAGACTAAACACATCACCGCCGACAGACGTTTCGCGCCACAAACCACACTCTGCTGATCCACCACAGAACTGACCTTTGGGATGCATGATAAGCACTCCATTTGTCGTAAGACCGTCAATTTCTACGTTGTCCTGCCATTTGGTTGCTTTTTCCTGGAAATACGTTTGACAAACAGAACAAACTCAATAGTTATACGTGATGCGAAAAATTGTAAATGTGACTGCACATACACAGACGATTATAACATGGGACCTATTTTTCTATGATTCGCGAGCATCGAATTGGAACGTATTTTCACACATTCATCTTCCGATGACGAAGTAAGGTTACCAAACTCACTCATCTCATTGGAATTTTATCTTATGTCACTAGCCTCCTTACTTACAACCCGTGTTCGATTATGTCGTACAAAACAAGCAGGTGATGCTAGTGGTTGTAGCAAAATATGGCAGGTGAAATTGAAAACAGCGCGAGGCTAACTTTACAACATCCAACTAAGTCCCAACTCACTGTATGGAACCGGATCCGCGATGCGGTGGAATAGTAATAAGCAATTGCGATGAGTTAGTTGTGTGAAGATGCGTCAAATAGAGCAACCAGTTTTGCCAAATGACCATGGCAATAACATCGAGGAAGCATCTGTTCGGTTAATAACCATAACGTTCAAGTTTATACAATTCCCTCCCGCCAAAACAGGGTGCGCGGAGATGTTTGAACATGTTTACGATTTTACATGATTACCGGCAAGGGAGAAACAGAGAAAGAAAAAGCTTGGACGTGTATAATTATAATCGTACATATTAGGCGATGGACTTGAAATCGGTTTATGCAATAAATAACGTAGCTCATTGACTTTCTTAATACCGTACAACGTCAAACATTTAAAAATAAATATAATTTTCAAACTCACCCCTAGGAAAATGTTCCTGCTGGAATCGAATCCCGCTGCGTAGATTCTCGCTTTGTGGCCGTCACTTCGATCCACTAGGATTCGACAGGCAAATCTCGATATGGTGCTCTGCAGGACTTTCGCATCTTTTTTATCGCCGGGCAGGGTGTCCATTACTACAAAATCTATCGGTGATTCTGACGAACGGCCGACCTGTAAATGTACAAAATTTGTTGTAGAGGTGATGAACATAACATTCTCCATAGGTGATGATACAACTAGGAACCCACTTTTTCCCCAATTTCATTTCGGCCAACATTTTGAAACACTGTTATTGGCCAAACTGATATTGACCATAGTCGAAAGTTCGAAAGTAAGCAAATGATCCACTAATGTTTCAGTACCATGTGACTGTTCGTGTTCTTGAAAACCCTTCTTATTCAACCTAGCGGTAGGTACTAACGCATTAGATATACAAATAAAGTTGAGTGAGATTTTGCTAGCGTGTTTTATTTTGCTTTAGTCATAACTTTTGACCCTATAGTTCGATATAGCTCAATTTCAACAGGAAACAATGAGCGATCGGGGCTATCCATCCTGAACAATCGTATGGAGAGATGGATCTCATTAACTTGTGGCACATGAGCTTGGTGACCGCTAATGGACTCGTGCTGAATGGAACCGGGCGCCTTAGACATAAAACAGTTTTTTGTATTTTGGATTTCACTATCAAACGAACGTTGTCGGGTTGGAAATATTCTCCACTCCCTGGGCATAGTGTATCCATTGTACTTGCCGCACAAAATACATACTTATGCAATGGAGGGCAGAGAAAAGCATTCAATTAATAAATGAGGAAATGCTAATAGAATACTAAAGGCCAAGTTCCAGTTGGAATGTAGATCCATTGGAGAAGAAGAAAGGAAGATTCAATCGATACCGAAAATGTTAAGATTAGGGGATGACCTTACTTAGCATTTGCCACGTTTTGTTGTTCTGTTGAGCAGGGCTTGTAAAAAGTGCAGATTTGTGAATATACTCTATGATAATTTGTTGCATGGAAATTCTCAGATTCGTCGAAAGAGAGGAGATACACATATTCGATGTACTGTGTTTGTCGCACAAATACTGCTCATAAGAGTTGTCTTGCTTCATTTTTGCGTATGAAGTATTGTTGCTCGGTGTTGCAACCTACTCACAACATCATTTAGCGACAAAGCTTCTCTCTCGCTTTGCTTGTGTTGCTGGCATTATTTACTGGTTTGTTTTGCTCGGAAGTTCCATTTCTACGGGTCGGGACCGAGAAGGATTGCTTCGTGCTACAACATGGCACTGAGGAGATACATACTTAATTCGTTCAGTACTGTAGTAAGAGAGCGTATAGACACAATCAACATACGTGCACAATTCGCACGCTGGAAGCGTGCAATAATAGAATAGTGGAGCATAGGAATGCACCTAAATTTTGAACTAAAAACGGAATTTCAATAATTCAATTATTTTCTATGAGAACATAAATGCTTTCAGAGAAATAATATCTTATGTGAATAAATCCTTAGAATATTCTGAAAATTGTCTCCCACAAACTTTTTCCAACTCCAGCATTTTCAGTTAGAAAACATGCCATCAAAACAGGAAGTACTGTGGCACACATTGTACACTACTATTAAGCGAACAAAGATCGTGGGAAAAGAACACGGTGGACAATATTAAGCGTGAAAATGTTTCGAAAACTGCTAAAGTATATTTGGTCTACTGAGCTCCATTATATACAAACGTGATTGGAAGACCAAAGACACGAAGCAACTCATCAATAGGATAAGCATCCGGAAATGGCATCAGTCCAGCGGTCATGCAAGATTAAACTACGCCGCACAGCGGACCACGGATCATATACTACCATTCATTAATCTAAGTTCAAATACAAAGGATTACTCTTTATAATAACGTAAATCAAATTGAGCTGTACTTCTTTGTAGTTTTCTTCACGAGCCTTTCTTTCCATTCCCGCTATTTACTAGCCACCCATTAGATGGGTTATTTTATTTTGTAATAGAAAATTTTGTCAATATTTATTTAGTAGGCTTGTGTTGTGAGACAACCAGTTGAATAAGATATCTCGGAATCTGTGAAATTTCGAGAGTTGTGATATTCTACAAAGTTGTTCGAAATATCAAACCCATTGTGGACAACATTTAAATAATTTAGAATTCATCCGCATGGTGGCGCTATCGTCTATGAGACAACCAGTTGAATAAGATATCTCGGAGTCTGTAAAATTTAGACAGTTGTGGGTGATATTCTACAAAGTTGTTCGAAAGATTAAACCCGGAGAATATCTCATTATTTCGTAATTCATCCGCATGGTGACACTAGCGTCTATGAGACAACCAGTTGAATAAGATATCTCAGAATCTGTGATATTCGGAGAGTTGTGCTGCAAAGTGTCATTGTTCAAGTCACGCAAAGCGTGACAACCCAGTCAACCACAGATCGTATATGAAAGGAGAAATTTTATCGCATATACTGCTATTTTATATCACACTCGTATATGACTACTTATAAATATAGTCAAAATATGATTACTGTCGTAAATAATACCTAGGAATGGAATATATGCGACTGTTTTCAAAAATGTCATAAATCAGTATAAAAAATATCAGTGTAATCGGATTGAATCACAAAAACCGCTTATACATAGCGTGTTGTCGTGTTGGTCGTATATTCATACGCGATGTACCTATATATTTTGTTACTTCAGAGCGTTTATCAAAGACCACTGCACTGCACATTTTGATGAAATTAATTTCATTTGCACTTACCTACTCCACTCTATCCGATATTTTTGAATTCTAACTTTCACTTCTATGCTATTATCACTCCCCGACAATAACTAAAACAACTAAAAACATCCGAATAAAACAGCTCGAGGGTAATCAAAGGGATATAAATCACTGTTGACATTTCATTATTGTTGACATGCATGCAGAGTCGTTTGCAATGCTGCATTATCGTTAATATGTATGATAATTGTCGGAATAATCAAACAGATTTCAAACAGAGAAGCTGCATTCATACGTAAAGCAACAAGGTACTTAAATCGTATCAATGTAGTATGTATCGTATACTGTATGATTATGATTGTCAAAACTCTACTGCTTTTCAAGAGTTGCTGAGTAGTACATGGGTAAAGCATTTGCCTTCAGATCCAGTCGTCGAATGTACGAGACAGAGTTGTTTACATTTATTTTTTAATTATTTTCACCGAATCGTATTAATGCCTTAGAAAACTCGGGAAAGTAGTTTTTCAGTATGTATATGGCCTCCACTTTAGTACGTATATAGCGATTTTGTGCATTATATACGAATTAGTTTGCTTGTATATTATTACTTATATCATTGGCTATACGTATATAAATGTTGACTGGGAATAACAAAATCCAGGTCATGTGTCAAGTACTCAATTGTGATGTTCAATGTGGATCTCACATGCTTGGTGTAACGATCACCATGAAAGTGACATTTTAGCAACTAGCGCTTGGTCACTCACCATGTCGTCACTTCTTCTGCCTGTGATCACCAGCATGAATGATAGGAAAACTTTCCTGATGTTGTGGTTGTCATATCCGTGTCATCTTGACTATCGTGATGATCACTTGGCCTATGCGGTGTTTGGTTCGAAATCAACGCTCGTCAGCAATGGAATAATCCACTTAGCAGAAATTAATGGATTTTTGCTGTAATAAAAATGCATGAAGCCAAAATAGAATTTAAGTGTTCTTATTGTTTATGTTGACTTTTTGTGCAATATTTTAAGAGGTGCTGTAAAAGAAAAGTACATACATAGGTTTTCCAAATTTGATCCAGACTATCTTTTGAAAAGGCCAAATTTTTTTTATTGATTTTTCAAATGGATACAATCAAAAACGACGCATCCTACAAAAATGTTGGATGGGTGACTATCGCAAAATCAGTCAAAGTTTCTAATGAAGATATCGGTAACAATTCAAATTGAGCCCTACACTGAAAAATCACTTTTAAAAATTAAAACTCGATTTGCGAAAAAACGCTTTTTTTGATTTGTATGAAATTGTGTCTCAAGATAGGAATTTATGTTCCCTACCAACCGTCTATACATCGCAAGCTTGACACTTTCAAGGGAAAAAAGTTTTTCTAACAAAAAAAATTTCTTGTCGGAATTGATTTTTTTTTTCAGTGTCAAGGAGTGTCAGTGGAATTAGCATATACATACATACATACATATATTAAAATATTCCTGTACAGTTAAGCAGAGAACAATATTTAGGTCGTAACTAATCGCAACGGATAAACATACACTGAAAATAATTTTGACAACAAAAAGGTTTTGTTAGAATAACTTTTTTTCCTTCAAAGTGCCCAGTTTGCGATGTATGGACGGTTGGTAGGGAACATAATCAGCTATCGTGAGGCACAATTTCATTCATATTAAAAAAGGCGTTTTTTTGCAAATCGAGTTTTAATTTTTAAAACTGATTTTTGTCAGTGTGGGGCTCAATTTGAATTGTTTTCGATATCTTTATTAGAAATTTTGACTGACTTTGCGATAGTCCCCAACACAACATTTTTTTGTAGGATGCGTCGTTTTTTGATTGTATCCATTTGAAAAAATCAATAAAAAAATTTGGCCTTTTTCAAAAGATAGTCTGGATCAAATTTGTAAAAACTTAGTTTAACTTTAATAGAGCCATTCACAAATACGGCCCATACAAACTTCAGAACCCTTCCATACAAAATACGTTACGAGAGGGTGGGTGGGGGCTGAAAATGATCCATTATAGCGTTATGTAATTTGTGAATGAACCCTTAATTTAACTATTGATTTATCCGATTTATCAATCAAAAACGACGTCAGTCCAATCAAACGACAACAAAATCAATCAATAACGGTGCTCACCTGCACTTTTGACAGCTGACCGACCTGATGCTCTTTATGGCTCTCAGCTTGTGGTTGTGAATCTGGGTGTCACGCTTACCTAAGGTACACAGTATAAAAATGTTACAGCATATATGATGTAACAAAAAGGCTCCGTTCGGTTCGAATCTTTTTTCCATCACTTTTTAAAATTATAGGTCGTCGTTACAATGTTGCATACAAAAAAAAGTTGGATATAAAATTGGAGGCTATTGAACACAAAAATAAGCATTTGAATATTTACATGGCGTGTAATTTTGTGAATTTTTAACTGTGTACTCTCGTGTCAGCTTCTACATGTCACGATGCGCTTGCAGTGATTGTCAGTAAAGAACATCGTTTAAAAGACTGGTTGTGATATTCTACAAAGTTGTGGATCAATTCTTAACTGTACTAATCTTCAACATAATGGTTTTTGCCTTCCAAACAAATTTGTAGTATACAGCTACTTGCCAAATTGTATAGATTCCGAGACATCCTACCTCATGTACACTAGCGCCGTTCGGTGGATCAATTCTGAACTAAACTTATCTTTAACATAGTTGGTTTTGACCTTTTGAACAACTTTGTAGAAGACGGCTTCTTTCTAAACTGAATAGATTCCGAGATATCCTACACAGTTAAAAATTCTGAAAATTACTTGCTATGGAAATATTTGAACGCATAGTTTTGTATTCAATGGCCTTTAATTTTACATCCAGATTTATCTTGTACGCCATATTGAATACAAGCTCCATAGTAACGACTAACTGTAATTTTAAAAAGTGATGGAAAATGAGTCGAACCTGGGGGAGCCTTTTTGTTACATCATATATGCTGTAACATTTTTATACTGTGTACCTTGCCGAAAGTCTCTTGTACACTAGCGCCGTTGGGTGGATGAATTCTAAACTAAACTAATCTTCAACATAATGGTTTTTACCATCCAAACAGATTTGTAGAATACAGCTACTTGCTAAATTGTATGGATTCTAAGATATTCTACTTTGCTGAAAGTCTTATGTATACTAGCGCTTTTGGGTGAGCGAATTTCGAACTAAACTAATATCCAACATAATGGTTTTGACTTTCCGAACAACTTTACAGAAGACGGCTACTTTCCAAGTTGAATAGATTCCGAGATATCCTACCTTGCCTGAACTAAGCTAAACTTTAACATAATGGATTTAAACTTGTGAACAACTTTGTAGAAGACGGTTTCTTTCTGAATTGAATAGATTCCGAGATATCCTACATCATCTTCCAAAAATATTTGCTATAACTCTTCGAATCAACCACTAGAACACCATTTGTTTGACAAAATTCCGTTCAAAATTATGAAAAATCAACATTTTTCATTAAAAAATTGCTTCCTTTGAGCCTATTATTGCGGTAGTGCTAAGGTCCTATTGTTGCGGTATCGCTCTCCATAAGAAATACAAGCAATACCGCAACAATAGGACTGACCTTCAAAAAATATCGCAACGATAGGCAACTGCGTCCCATTATTGCGGTAGTTTGTTTTCATTGTAATAAAAACAAAGAACTTAAGTTTAAAACAATTTACGTCATATTTACGAAACTAGAATTAACGAGCATCCTATTCGATTACTGCAATGTAAAAAAAGATACACAGTTAATTTTTAAAGAATTTTTGAAAACAATTTTGTTTCGACGCGGCGTTTAACCCCTCCATAATAGGTCGTTTTACCCTACATCTACTTGCTAAATTATATGGATTCCGAGATATCCTATATTGCAGAAAGTCTTATGAACAATGAATTCCAAACTAAATTAATCTCCAACAAAATGGTTTTGACCTTCCGAAGAACTTTGTAAAAGACGACTTTCTAAATCTAACCGCTTCCAAGATATATTAGATATGTTATACTATAGATAGTGGAATATTCTACTACTAGATTCTACTATCTATAGTTATACCCAATTACTCTCTAACCCTTAGAAATAACCGCATGTTTTTGATGCGCGTGTGGATCAAACTGCTTCGTTAAAACATGTATTCAAAGAGAAGCGAGACAAGCGCTTCAGCCTGAGCTGTTCAGAATTGTTTTGCTTTGTTATGTTTCATCTTCTCCCGTAACACAACGCAGGAGTGACATCAACACAAGAGTTCGTTACAATCGCTTCCCTCGGTAGGCGATCAAACAACGAACATGTATGATTCAGTAGCTTATGTGTGACAAGAGCATCGAAGCTTCGTGTTGCTTGCCGAATTTGTTTCCTCACTACCACTGGCTGTTTGTGCAGCAAGCAAGAGAAGGAGGCATGCGTGGTTTGCTCATCTTCGGTGGGTTGCAAGCCCTGCTGTTGAGCGTTGACGCCACATTGAAACTCGCCAATGAGACCAAGAGGCTTACCGGCTGCGTTAATCGATGGAGATGTCGTTCCTGGTTTACTCAGCTGATGCCTGATTTGGTCGCAGATTCCCGTGATGTCGTTTGTGGAGTCGCATTCCAACGACGCCACGGAAACTCAAACCCGCTGATTGCTTTTTCTTCTCCATTCCAGGCTTCTTTGCGGTCGACTGAACTGGGCTGGGCGATTTCTTTATACAGCCACATTATTTGGATCAATAATCCTTGAGTATAACTTTTCTATATTTTTTCTGTTTTCTTTATCTATTTCTGTTATGAAACTCTTTTTGGCCTCTTTTATATAAGCTAACGGACTAAAATGTCGCTATGCTCCTCAAATGGTCAAAGGTGCGAAAAATTCAAAAAATCCGACTGTTGCAATATGCAAGCTATGTGAGTGTTTTTAACAATAGTCTATGGGCCGTTGACAGCCGTTGAGGATGGGGCGTCGCCGTCAGCTGGTAAATGAATTCATAAATAATTATCATTATAATTTTCATCTACTCAGTGTTGTGGGGTTGAATTGCCGTCTTTTTTACATGGAGATTTTGTTCGATTTCCGTCAGAAGCAAGATCACTCATAGAGTTTCCGTGGATAAGGCAATACGATTTTACTCAATCGCTGAGTAGATGAAAGTTAGGGTGAAGCCAGAGTAGACGCGACCGCGCTTAGATTTTATCAGAGGAAAAAAAAGACAACATCGATTATTCTAAGTGCGATGTTCATCGTAATCGATGAGATTCAGGTAGATGCGATTGATTGTGAACCAAACCGCGGGCTGTTATGGCAGCTTATAACCATGGAGCACCTAAACGACTTCGAATTGGCGGATGACGTTGCACTCCTCGCGCAACCGTGCTTTGATATGCAGAGTAAGCTCAACGACCTTGCCGAGCGCTCCTCCTCGGCAGGTTTAGTCATCAACGTCAACAAAACCAAATCGTTGGATGTAAACACGGTGACTCCTTCTAGTTTCACAGTAGCCGTGCAACCAGTGGAGAATGTTGAAAGCTTCCAATATCTTGGTGGCCAAATGGCGTCAGACGGCGGTACCAAGATCGACATAGGCGCACGGATCAATAAAGCAAGGGCTGCCTTTGCGAGTTTAAGAAATATCTGGAAAAACAGGCAGATAAGTGAACGCACCAAAATACGAATTTTCAACTCTAACGTGAAATCTGTGCTGTTATACGCTAGCGAAACATGGTGTGTATCAGTGGAGAACATTCAACGGCTGCAGGTGTTCATCAACAGATGCCTGCGGTATATAATTCAGGCCTGGTAGCCTCACAACTGGATCTCTAACAACGAGCTCCATCGTCGTTGTCACCAGAGGCCGATAGCAACAGAAATTCGGGACCACACAAGCGAAGAGAGATCGCCACTCGAGTTTAGTACATTCAAAGCTAATTGCCTGTATGCCGGGTATTAAGCCACCCGGAGTGGAAATTAATTACTATGTCTGAAACTTGATTATGCATATGTACAACATGTGATAGAAAAATGACAAATTTGGGAATTTTTTTTTTCAAAAACGGTAAATTTTTTTTTTTCAAAGATTGCAGCAATGCATTCAAATGACCGCAAATGCATATGAATTGATTGAAAAAGTAAAATCTATCTCCCTAAAGTGCTATTTCGACCTCTCTTATGTTTTTTTTCTTATTTTTTTAATGCGCGAGAAAGGCACCACCGACGCTAGGTGGATTGATCTGGGTTTGTCAACTTCAATAATCTACACAAATCGACTCCAGATGTCATAGAGAATACTGTTGAATTTTCACAATAAATTAATCTTAGGCTTTGATAGTAGTACAGAGCTTCTCAAACTTTTCAGTTTTAGACCCACCCAGCAATAGTCCATATGTCTTGCAACCCAGCTAAGAAAAATAGATGTCTCACTCAACATATGTCCCATTGTTTACTTTTTCAACGGTGAATTCCATATTTTGTTTGTGGTCGATCGGCTACCGATTGCGCTTTTATCGATTTTGCTTGTGTATGACGTTTACATACTATCGCCATCTGGTTGGCAATCGTCCACTTACAGTGCATTTAGCATTGGTCGATGATATTTGCGTGACGATGCTTTTGATAGCATTTTGTTCTATGTGAGATGTCTGTTTCCCTGTAAAAAAAGTGCTACTAAATTATATAAACATTATTTGAATCAGAATGTCATTTGTTTCTGCTTCACCTAAAAATAAAAATTTAGCGTTTTTGTATAAATTCTTGGCATAAAATCCATAAATGAAGGCTTCTTACACTAAAACTTATTGAACATAATTTTGTGAATTTAGTGTAGCGTTTGTCCCAAAATCCTCCAAATTTGTACATTTCTCGCTTAACTTTTCAAAAGGACCTAAGTAACATTTTTTTTCATGTTACTTAGGTCCTTTTGAAAAGTTAAGCTAGATTTTTTTTTTATGGCCCGGCAAATTCCGGGTAAAGCGTACCATTGGTACTTCGCGTACCTGAAGGAATAAAATAGACCCCATCTCGCGGTCCTTAGCCTCTTACCCAGCAACTCCTATCCCTACCTCCCCGCGGTGCTGGCCGGGATACGAGCAACCTTAGGGAAGATCGGGTAACCAACCCCGGTGGGAACTATGGTCGTATGCTGACAGGGAAGGGGGGGTTTGCTCCTCTCCGGAGGTGCAAATCTTATTGAGCGTCTGTTCTCCATGTCAGGATCGGCTCACGACAGCGTCTGTTCTCCATGTTAGGGGCGGCTGATCATCGTCCGAGTGCCAGCGAGGGACACTAAGTGAAACTGTGCACCATGGTCCCCGGAAATAAGGGGAATGGTCCTCCGAAAATTTAGGGGTTTGGTGTCAGGCCCTGCAAGCCAGCCTTTAAAAACACAAGCAACGAACAATCAACAAGAGAGTACGGACCGGAATCATCGGCGAAGACCACTGCGACGAAAAGGGACTAGCGATTGGAAACTCGGTTCGTGGAACTGCAAATCTCTCAACTTCGTCGGGGGCACACGCATACTCGCCGATGTACTCAAGGACCGTGTATTCGGCATCGTAGCGCTGCAGGAGGTTTGTTGGAAGGGATCAATGGTGCGAACGTTTAGAGGTAATCATACCATCTACCAGAGCTGCGGCAACACACACGAGCTGGGAACAGCTTTCATAGTGATGGGCGACATGCAAAGGCGCGTGATCGGGTGGTGGCCGATGAATGAAAGAATGTGCAGGTTGAGGATCAAAGGCCGGTTCTTCAACTTCAGCATAATCAACGTCCATAGCCCACACTCCGGAAGCACTGATGATGATAAGGACGCATTCTACGCGCAGCTGGAACGTGAGTACGACAGCTGCCCAAGCCACGACGTCAAAATCATCATAGGAGATTTGAACGCTCAGGTTGGCCAAGAGGAGGAGTTTAGACCGACTATTGGAAAGTTCAGCGCTCACCGGCTGACGAACGAAAACGGCCTACGACTAATTGATTTCGCCGCCTTCAAGAATATGGCCATTCGCAGCACCTACTTCCAACACAGCCTCCCGTATCGGTACACCTGGAGATCACCACTGCAGACAGAATCACAAATCGACCACGTTCTGATTGATGGACGGCACTTCTCCAACATTATCGACGTCAGGACATATCGTGGCGCTAACATCGACTCTGACCACTATCTGGTGATGGTTAAACTGCGCCCAAAACTATCCGTCATCAACAATGTTCAGTACCGACGACCGCCGCGGTACGACCTAGAGCGACTGAAGCAACCTGATGTCGCCACTGCATACGCGCAGCATCTCGAGGCAGCGTTGCCGGAAGAGGGTGAGCTCGATGGGGCCCCTCTTGAGGACTGCTGGAATACAGTCGAAGCAGCCATTAACGACGCAGCGGAGAACAACGTCGGGTATGTGGGACGAAGTCGACAGAACGATTGATTCGACGAAGAGTGCAGACAGATTCTGGAAGAGAAGGACGCAGCCCGGGCGGTCGCACTGCTGCAACGTACCCGGCAGAACGTGAAACGTTATAGACGGAAGCGGAGAAAGCAAACCCGCCTTTTTCAGGAGAAGAAACGCCGCCTGAAAGAAGCGGAGTGTGAGGAGATGGAATAGCTGTGCCGTTCTCGAGAAACACGCAAGTTCTATCAGAGCTCAACGCATCCCGCAAAGGCTTCGTGCCGCGAGCCGAAATGTGCCGGGATAAGGATGGGAGCATCTTGACGAACGAACGTGTGGTGATCGAAAGGTGGAAGCAGCACTACGAGGAACATCTGAATGGCGCTGAGAGTACAGGCAGTGAAAGTCAAAGCAGCGGAGGAGATGACTACGTCAGTTCAGCGGACGAAAAAAAATTGGGAATTTTCAACCCCCCTCCCCCCTATGTCACACTTTTTGTATGAAGCGTCTGAACTTTTTGTATGAGTTGTCACACTTCACTGGACCCCCCTCCCCCCTCTAAGCGTTACGTAATTTGTGGACGTTCCCTAAAGACCAATAAAGCAGCTGGAAAGGATGGTATCGGAGCTGAACTCATCAAGATGGGCCCGGAAAAGCTGGCCACTTGCCTGCACAAACTGATAGTCAGAATCTGGGAAACCGAACAGCTACCGGAGGAGTGGAAGGAAGGGGTTATATGCCCCATCTACAAGAAAGGCGACAAACTGGAGTGTGAGAACTTTCGAGCGATCACCATCCTTAATGCCGCCTACAAAGTGATATCCCAGATCATCTTCCGTCGTCTGTCATCATTAGTGAACGAGTTCGTGGGAAGTTATCAAGCCGGCTTCGTTGACGGCCGCTCGACAACGGACCAGATCTTTACTGTACGGCAAATCCTTCAAAAATGCCGTGAATACCAGGTCCCAACGCACCATCTGTTCGTTGATTTCAAGGCAAGGATCGCGTAGAGCTATGGAAAATTATGGACGAGAACAGCTTCCCTGGGAAGCTTACCAGACTGATCAAAGCAACGGTGGATGGTGTGCAAAACTGTGTGAAGATTTCGGGCGAACACTCCAGTTCGTGCCTGTTGTTCAACATTGCGCTAGAAGGTGTCATGCGGAGAGCCGGGTGTAAAAACCCGGGGTACGATTTTCAACAGATCCAGTCAATTTATTAGCTTCGCGGATGACATGGACATTGTCGGCCGAACATTTGCAAAGGTGACAGAACTGTACACCCGCCTGAAACGTGAAGCAACAAAAGTTGGACTGGTGGTGAATGCGTCAAAGACAAAGTACATACTTGTGGGCGGAACCGAGCGCGACAGGGGCCGCCTGGGAAGCAGTGTTACGATAGATTTGGATACCTTCGAGGTGGTCGAGGAATTCGTCTACCTCGGATCCTTGCTAACGGCTGACAACAACGTTAGTCGTGAAATACGAAGGCGTATCATCTGTGGAAGTCGGGCCTACTACGGGCTACAGAAACTGCGGTCGAAAAAGATTTGCCACCGCACCAAATGTGTCATGTACAAGACACTAATAAAACCGGTTGTCCTCTACGGACATGAAACATGGACAATGCTTGCATGGAGAACTTACAAGCACTCGGAGTATTCGAGAGACGGGTGCTTAGGACCATCTTTGGCGGTGTGCAAGAAGACGGTGTGTGGCGGCGAAGAATGAACCATGAGCTCGCCCAACTCTACGGTGAACCCAGTATCCAGAAGGTAGCTAAAGCCGGAAGGGTACGATGGGCAGGACATGTTGCAAGAATGCCGGACAGCAACCCTGCAAAGATGGTGTTCGCTTCCGATCCGGCAGCTACGAGACGGCGTGGAGCGCAGCGAGCGAGATGGGCAGACCAGGTGCAAAACGACTTGGCGAGCGTGGGGCGTATCCGAGGATGGAGAGATGCGGCCTCGAACCGTGCATTGTGGCGTCAAATTGTTGATTCAGTGTTTTCTGTTTAGATGTTAACTAAATAAATGAAAAACATTTTTTTCATGAATTAATTTGAGTGCAATGAAAAGCTTTCATGTTGTTCTGTTGATTGCACTATTTAAATTAATTCATGAAAAAAATATTACTTAGGTCCTTTTGAAAAGTTAATCGAGATATAGATTTTGCAGGTTTTTTATATAGATTTGTATGATTGTTGGGTGTTCGTTCACATAAAATTCATTTAGGCAAAAGTACAAAAGTAGAAAATGACAAACATAATACTGCTTTCTACAACTTCAGCCATTTTGTTTTATTTCCTGAAGTGTACAATTTTTTGACATTATATTTTCTTAAATGCGTCGATGAATGGGTTTAAAAAAATAGATGTTGATGGGAAAATGATATGCGAGAGAATGCAACAGTTTTTAAGCTTCATTTGAATAGTAGATGAACGAGTGCGCATCCGATCGTAAATCAATTAGCAAGTAAAAATTTAATGCCCGTCCGATCATGTTTTCTTTAGCACGCAGAACGATCGCGCGATCATCGAAATATTTTGTTCTTCGTTGCAGGTGAATAAATCAATTACAAGTAGAAATTTAGTGCGCGCACGATCGTGTTTCCTTTAGTACGCAGAACGATCGCGCGATCATCGAAATATTTGTTCTGCGTTGTGCGGGTGAGTGAATTAATTAGCAAGTAGAAATTTAGTGTGCGTACGATCGTTTTTCGTTTAGTACTCAGAACGATCGCGCGATCATCGAAATATTTGGTTCTGCGGTGTGCGGTCGGTGAGTCAATTACTTAGATTACGTTCGATTGTGTTTTGTTTAAACCTCGATAAAACTACACGCTACACCATACATACATACCGTTTACCAAAACGAACCCTGCTGCACTACCCCATATATCCTACATCCTAGTGATTACTCGTGGAAGTGCAGATGACTCGTCGGCTTCCATCAAAGCGATCAGTATCAGTATCACGTCAACATTTTCCTACCTATTTCCTAATTGACCTGCATTCGGACACGGCCGGCGATGTTATTGCTGCTTAAATTTGGGTCACCAGTTCTTACACATTGAAGATTATGTTAGTCCTAAACATCATCTGTTGGTTCTCTGTGTAATTACAGCTGACCTAGCAATAACGGAGTAGCAACCGTGGGCGGTCAATCATGCTTATGCTCATGCTATATGGTCAGCCAGAACTACTGATTCGATCACTACACGAGAAGATACGTCGAACCCCTGGCCCGAAACATGATCGTCCGGAATCAATTTTGGAATTTGGGCTGGCGGTGCAAAATTTCGTGAACCATCTTTAGGCAGCGGGCCAGGAAGAGCATTCATCTAACCCAGTGCTCATGCAAGAATTGGTCGAGAAACTTCCAGGGCCAATGAGAATGGACTGGGCTGCTTTCAGAGGCCAAGATATATATGCGGGCATCTGTTGCAATTTTCGGCGAATTCATGGATAAGCTAGTTAGCGTCGTCTCGAGATTCCGCTGCGGTTACGCGACGGAGGACCGTTTGATCCTATTGCAGCGAGTGTTCACTTCCACATGGCTGCGACGCCTACCGTGGATGATCTGCTAAACGAACAGCTTCGGGATTATTTCACGATAGAAGAACATGGAACTACTAATCCTGATTGATTATTTTTTGGTATTATTTTTTTGGTATTTTACCTCTTATGCAAGGCTAATTCATAACAGAGTATGGTATCAATAACAGAATGACGAGTTATTGAATTAATTTCTCCTGCTTGGGTTCCAATGAAAGTTGATCCAGAGTTCCCAAATACGTATCCGATGGCCATACGTTGAATAAAAGCGTTGGAGAAGAAGTTACAAGGAAATACTGCGTTGATGCAGCGAGTTGGCGTGCAATTATGTGACTACGAACGGTAGGGCTATATACGCAAAGTCAGCCAGTCAGAAGCCAACTCCATCGATTATCGAAAAGCTTGGTACCTCCCTCTAGGAATCGTCATCAATCCGAGGAAGTCGAGAAAGGTTCGGTTGATTTGAGGCGCTGCGGCAAAGGTAAGTAAAGTTTCCTCCATTTAATATTTGCTAAAAGGGCCGGATCTTCTAACCCCTCTGCCAAAAGTACTCAGCGGTTTCCGATTGTTTCCCGTGGAAGTTTCAGGGGACATCAGAGAGATGTTTTTGCAAATAAAACGGCAAGTTAGTGGCAAGAGCACCCAGATGTTTGTATATCGCCACGAGCCCGAGGAGCCGGTCCAATTCTACGCTGTTGAAGTCACCATGTTTGGTTCCACGTGTTCTCCGTCAACGGCGCAATTCGTCAAGAATGCAAAAGCCCAGCAGTACGCGACGCACTACCCTCGTGCATCGGTGGCAACCATCGAGCACCACTATGTGGACGGCTACCTGAACAGCTTCATGACAGTTGACGGAGCTACACAGGTGGTAAACGAAACCAGATTGTCCACTTAAGTGGTGGATTCGAAATACGCAACTTTCTGTCGAATGTAGGCTAATAAGTACTGAGAAGAACAGGGGAGAACGAATCAGCTTCATCCAAAGATTTTGCTCTTATGCGTGTAGAAACTACCAAATCAGACGAACGTGGAGTACTGCGCCTTCATGGCCGAATTGGTGCCACCACATTCGCACCGGTACAAGCTAAGCACCCTTCGATTCTGCCCAGGCAACACATTATAACTCTCCTGATTACAGACTGGTACCATCGTCGTTTCCGCCACGCCAATCGAGAAACCCTCACAAACGAGATGAGACAACGTTTCGAAATCGTCAAGCTTCGGGCCTTAATTGGAAAGGCTGCGAAAAACTGTATGACGTGCCGACTGAAGAAAGCTGCGCCAAGTCCTCCCGCAATGGTACGGCTTCCTATGGCTTGTTTGCAATCCTTCGTTCGGCCATTCAGCTTCTTTGGGGTGGACTATTTCGGACCGATATTGGTCAAAGTGGGAAGGAGCCAAGTGAAGAGGTGGGTGGCTTTATTCACCTGCCTTAGGGTGCGCGATAACAGGACATGCTTTTAAGGCGCGAACAAGGAACTGCAGAAAGAAGAATTGAAGAGACGAAATAACGCACTGGCTACTACTTTTACAACTGCTCAAACTCGGTGGTGCTTTATACCCCCGGGCGCCCGCACATGGGAGGCGCATGGAAGCGCCTCGTTTGCTCTGTAAAGGAAGCTTTAGGAACCATAGCAGAGGTCCAGCGTACACCAGACGATGAAGTTCTCGAAACGGTGTTGCTCGAGGCCGAGGCTTACATCAGCTCTCGTCCACTCACTTACATTCCTCTTGAGTCGTCTAGTTAGGAAGCCCTTACTCCCAACTATTTTCATCTATGCAGTTCCAATGGCGACAACTGTCATGCGAATGGTGGTAGTACGTAGCAGTTGGAGACAATCTCAGGCAATAATCCAACGGTTCTGAACAAGATGGGTCAAGGAGTACCTACCAGTAATTACTCGCAGGTCAAAGTGGTTCGGAGAAAATCGGGACATTGAACCGGGAGATTTGGTGCTGGTCAGTGGCGTAGCCACGGGGGTGGTTTTGGGTATAAACCCCCCCCCCCCCAAAGACAAAATTTTTGTAAGAAATTTTTTTTCCCAAAAAAAATTGTTCAGAAAACCCCCCCCCAGACCAATTTTCTGGCTACGCCACTGGTGCTGGTTGTTGTCGGAACGGTGAAGAGATAGAGTCGCCAGAATGATTTGAAGCTAATAAGAATGTGTTAGCTTACCATCACAAAATTGGGTTGTGCTCCCCACCACAACACTTCTTTTTTTAAAAACAGTGAATTGACGTTCATCACATAGAACAGTGGATACTTGCATGTGTAAACCAAAAATTGCCCTCAAATTGGGTTTAAACGCATTCTGGAGCAATTTGTTTTTAATTAATTAAACCATGCGATTTAACATGAAAAATTTATCCGTGATGCATTCCTTCTTCGAGTTTGCTTGCACGGGAGGGCTCAATGATTGAGATTTGTTATTGATTTTACAAACACTTGTGTTTGGAAGTGCGCATTATGCTACGTACACACCAGTCAAGCAGTTCGACGAACATTGACTCCACCCCCAAGAAAACGCTTCGGTTGCTGCTTTGTTGGAACGTGTGTGAAGTTGTTCGAACAACCATTTGACAGTTGGCGGCTCGGTTGGAAAAAATTAAAACGGTTTGATTTTGGTTTGAGTTGTCGGGGGTGGAGTCAAGGTTCGCCGAACATGTATGAACATTTGTAGTGAAGTTGCACAAAACCCCATATTTTTTTTGATGGTTGATGCTCAAGTTAGCGCTCCGGTCGTTCGTGTGTGATATTGTTGGTCGAATAAATTGATTGTTCCTGCCACTGTTGGTAAAACTTGATAGATGTTTGAACAAACGAGAGGTGGAGTCAATGTTGGTCAAACTGCTTGACCGTGTGTACGTTCCATTATACAATACCAGTGGCGTAGCCACGGGGGTGGTTTTGGACATAAAACTCCCCCCAGAGACAACATTTTTAGAAGGATTTTTTTTTCTAAAAAAAAATATGTTTAGAAACCCCCCCCCAGACCAATTTTCTGGCTACGCCACTGTACAATACAAATCGGTTCTTTTCAAAACTACCATTTCATACCAGAGAAGGTTGAGCTGTGACTAATTGTCTTCAAAGTGCAAAACATTATCGCTTTGCCACTGCAGTTACTAGAGCCGTGTTGTGCAAATGAAACCGAATTAGGCTCGGGCAACTTGCAGGTTGCTTTTATTGAAAAACACGTTGCTACGACCACACCCAACAAAAATTGTCAATTTGATAGCACACAATGAAAACATTAGCATTCATTAGAATAAAACCTGAACTTTAAATATACTGAAGTAACATGACAGGTTTTTGTTGACAAAAAAAACAGCGATGGGTAACGTTTTAAACATAACTGCGAGTAGACGTAGGACTTGTATATACGTTCGCCCCGCTGGCGACTGCATGCTGTGTACGTAAACACAGCGAACGAGAAAAAAAAATGCGCGAGCGAAAAGCACGTCAGTACGCGCTGCTGTCACAAACTGTAATGACTCACACACGGAAGGGGGTTAGGGACAAAAAGTCGAAAGACAAAAGGTCGAAAGGACAAATGGTCGAAAGACAAAACGTCGAAAGACAAAAGGTCGAAGGGACAAAAGGTCGAAAAGGACAAAAGGTCGAAAGGGACAAAAGGTCGAAAGGACAAAACGTCGAACGGGACAAAAGGTCGAAACGGACAGAATGTCGAACGGGACAAAAGGTCGAAAGAAACTAAAGATCAATAAGATCAAAAGGTCGAAATGGACAAGGAACTGAAACGGAGAGAGTCAATCTAGCACCAGAGTTGTCCTACACAGTTAGCAAAAACTCTGCTCTTTTATTTTTCACAATTTTTAACAAATAAATAAAATTCATTCAGTGAGTACAACTAATAGATGGATGTTGAGTTTTCTAAGTGTCACTTCGATCTGTCGAAATGGTGCACGCCGCACATCAAATACACCGGCGTATATTACACGCCGGTGTATTTTCAATGCGTGCGCCTGCGTGGCTACGGAGTGCACTCTTTTGACAGATCGAAGCGACATTCAGAAAACCTAGATTTTCATCTATTATTTGCACTCATTGAATGAATTTCATTTAATTGCTAAAAATATTTTACAATAAAAGAGCAACTTTTTTTGCCAATTGTATAGGACAACTCTGTCTCACGCAATACAAGTTTTATTCATTTCCTAAATCAACAATCTTTTTATCTCTAACAGTACTATCTAGTTCAATCAAAGTTAATTGCCTATTTCCGGGGATTAAACCACCCGACTTTGACGTTAATTTACAATGTTATGGAAACTCATATGTGAATATGTACGTTATGTGGAAGATATTGATTTGAAAAATGTGTTGGAGGTAACCACTTTCCCTTCGATGGGACTCGAACCCATGACCCTACGGCTACTGAACGAGCTCGAGATTCCCAAATTGGACGCATAGTCAAATCACTCGCAATCCATTTCTCAAGCCAACACTACCACATGTGTACACGTGTACTACACATGTGGTAGTGTTGGCTTGAGAAATGGATTGCGAGTGATTTTACTATGCGTCCAATTTGGGAATCTCGAGCTCGTTCAGTAGCCGCTAGGTTGCGAAGACCGACGGAGGTCTTTCGTAGCTTAGTTGGTTAAAGTACCAGTCTAGCGTACTGTAGGGTCATGGGTTCGAGTCCCATCGAAAGTGGTTACCTCCAATATATTTTTCAAATCAATATCTTCCACATAACGTACATATTCACATATGAGTTTCCATAACAGTACTATCTAGATATTCATAATATTGTTTCATAGTAATTACTCCTTCTTTGAAAATTGCTCATTCTTCAACTTTGATTGATGTGATATTTCTACTTGAAGTTAAATGCATTTCATAAATTCTTTCGGAATACACCCAACTTGTTATCAACTTGTTCTTGATCTACCTTTTGTCCTTTTTGAACTTTTAGTCCTTTTGTCCTTTCCACGTTTTGTCTTTTCGACCTTTTGTCCTTTCGACCTTTTGTCCTTTCGACCTTTTGTCCCTTTCGACGTTTTGTCTTTTCGACCTTTTGTCCTTTCGACCTTTTGTCTTTTCGACCTTTTGTCCTTCGACCTTTTGTCCTTTCGACCTTTTGTCATAGATTCTTCAAATTAATTAAAGTTTATTACCTAGTTAATGTCAGACATCAGACTGAAGAGGGAAGCTAAGCGGATCGGACTAGTCATCAACACGTCGAAGACGAAGTACATGATAGGAAGAGGTTCAAGAGAAGACAATGTGAGCCACCCACCGCGAGTTTGCATCGGTGGTGACGAAATCGAGGTGGTAGAAGAATTTGTGTACTTGGGCTCACTGGTGACTGCCGAAAATGACACCAGCAGAGAAATTCGGAGACGCATAGTGGCTGGAAATCGTACGTACTTTGGACTCCGCAAGACGCTCCGATCGAATAGAGTTCGCCGCCGTACCAAACTGACAATCTACAAAACGCTAATTAGACCGGTAGTCCTCTACGGACACGAGACCTGGACGATGCTCGTGGAGGACCAACGCGCACTTGGAGTTTTCGAAAGGAAAGTGCTGCGTACCATCTATGGTGGGGTGCAGATGGCGGACGGTACGTGGAGGAGGCGAATGAACCACGAATTGCATCAGCTGTTGGGAGAACCATCCATCGTTCACACCGCGAAAATCGGACGACTGCGATGGGCCGGGCACGTAGCCAGAATGTCGGACAGTAACCCGGTGAAAATGGTTCTCGACAACGATCCGACGGGCACAAGAAGGCGAGGTGCGCAGCGGGCAAGGTGGATCGATCAGGTGGAAGATGACTTGCGGACCCTCCGTAGACTGCGTGGTTGGCGACGTGTAGCCATGGACCGAGCCGCATGGAGAAGACTCTTATATACCGCACAGGCCACTTCGGCCTTAGTCTGAATAAATAAATAATAACCTAGTTAATGTGAAAATGATAAAATTAACATTGCACTTTGACGATTTGTGTGTCATTATTAATGCTATCTGCATAAGAAAAGCTGCTGCCAATGATTGTGTGCGATGTCAAAGAACCCGAAAACAATTCAAAGTTTGAATACAGAAACAGTTGCTGACGACGTGGTGGACCGCGAATGAATGCCAGAGGAAATCAGGACCTTGTAGATTGAACAAGTTTTGAAGATAGTGACACATGGCACAGTACCGATTTAAAAAAAAGCATCTATCGTTCTCCCGTGGCATAATTTTGTTGAGGGACCCGGTGCAGCTTCCATCTCGAATTCAGTCGAGTGCTTCTGGAGACGTTCCTGATTCTATAATGTGGAACATTTGGCCAAACAAGAGAGTAGATAGTACGTGTGTACTACACATGTGGTAGTGTTGGCTTGAGAAATGGATTGCGAGTGATTTGACTATGCGTCCAATTTGGGAATCTCGAGCTCGTTCAATAGCCGCTAGGTTGCGAAGGCCGACGGAGGTCCTACGTAGCTTAGTTGGTTAAATGCCAGTCTAGCGTACTGTAGGGTCATGGGTTCGAGTCCCATCGAAGGGAAAGTGGTTACCTCCAATATATTTTTCAAATCAATATCTTCCACATAACGTACATATTCACATATGAGTTTCCATAACAGTACTATCTAGATATTCATAATATTGTTCCATAGTAATTACTCCTTCTTTGAAAATTGCTCATTCTTCAACTTTGATTGATGTGATGAGTGTTTTATTTCTACTTGAAGTTAAATG
This sequence comes from Armigeres subalbatus, assembly GCF_024139115.2. Lineage (NCBI taxonomy): Eukaryota > Metazoa > Arthropoda > Insecta > Diptera > Culicidae > Armigeres > Armigeres subalbatus. The sequence continues at coordinate 135,963,584 of NC_085139.1, read as the reverse complement.
CATTTCATAAATTCTTTCGGAATACACCCAACTTGTTATCAACTTGTTCTCGATCTACCTTTTGCCCTTTTTGAACTTTTAGTCCTTTTCGACCTTTTGTCCTTTTCGACCTTTTGTGCTTTTCGACCTTTTGTCCTTTCGACCTTTTGTCCCTTTCGACGTTTTGTCTTTTCGACCTTTTGTCCTTTCGACCTTTTGTCTTTTCGACCTTTTGTCCTTCGACCTTTTGTCCTTTCGACCTTTTGTCTTTCGACCTTTTGTCATAGATTCCACGGAAGGCACTGCTTCGTTTATACATAAAGAAAATCTTGCGGTGGACCCGATGTCCCGTGACTCACAGCATTCTGATGTCCGTGTTAGAAATGCACGGGATTAGTTACATATGAAATTTTTGCTGGCTTTGACAAGAAATGAAATTTTCAATAGGTTATCTTGAATAATCTTAGGTTTCAATAGATTTGGCAAATTGCTGAGGAGTGTTGATTAATGTCGATTAATATAGAAATCTCCGAAATCCATCGAAAGATAAAGGAACTAGCAACGTTCGAAATCTTCCGTTTCAGCTCTCTATTTCCAAAAGTTTAAATGACACCCAGTATGGTAAAGAAAGACGTAAGTCCTACGTCACAAAACTCTTTCAAGTCGGAGCAAACTTCGAGCTGAGTTATTGAACAACACTGCTGAACTAATGCATGCTCACTAGGGTGGCTCAAATTAGTATAGGAAAAACTTGTTTCAATTTTTTGATGCGCCGCCCTCTTATTCGGTTCTATTTAATGCCCTGATGCTCTGGACAAAATTTCAGCCAAATCGGTCAACGTTTGGGCGGTGCTAAACTTGTTGGAAGTTTATATGCAAAAATGTATGCAGAAACATCCAAAAACAGTGAATTGCAGTTGGACGGCACAACTTACGAAGAAGAACTATGATACTCATTCAGATCTTGAAGAATTTAATACAGAATGTTATGCAGAAAACCGCGAGAAAATTAGAGTTTGCCCGGCTAAGTTATTAGCATTTTTCCGAAGTGGGGTTTGAGCAAATTTCGTTTCTTTTACTTTTGAAAAGAAATAAATGCACCCCTACAACACTCTGATAAAATGCTAATATCTTTGCCTAATAAACTCTAATCTTCTCGCGGATATCAGCATAACATTCTGTATTTGATTCTACAAGAACTCAATGAGTATCATTGTTCTTGATCGTAAATTGTGCCGTCCAACTGGAAATCACTGTTTTTGGATGTTTCTGCATACATTTTTCCACATAAACGTCCAACGAGTTTAGCATCGCCCAAACGTTGACCGATTTGGCTGAAATTTTGTCCAGAGCATCAGGGCATCAAATAGAACCGAATAAGAGGGCGGCCCATCACAAAATTTTAAGTGTTTTTTGAGCCACCCTAATGCTCACTGCTGAAAAATCGCAAAAATTATAGAAACAAATTTGCTATTCAATCTTTATTTCCGATTGTTGTTGCATGCCCCTATGTCAGAAGTTTACGCACTAAAATTGACAACTTATTCCTTGCGGATGCTTTCTATGTCAGCCCTTTAGACAACGACTCTGTTCAAGACGATGATGTTTGTTCTTTGTTTTACGTTTTCTTCATTATTCCTTATCAAGATGCTAAATGTTCATTAAGACCACAAATGAGTCAGATGAAAAATTAATTAAATAAACAACAAATTAATAACAAATGTTACGAATTCAAGGAGCAGTAATTCTACTCCAGAAATTCCGTAAGGAAGTTTATCCACTCTAAGTACGAAGCGCATCAGCCCGATAGGAGAATACATTCTGTTCAAATGTATCACTTACAATGGATATGAAGCTGTATCGAATGATGTAAATTGATAAGGAAAGCATCGATTCATTGTCCGTTAATTAATAAACGTATGATAGCGGTAGCAGTCGAACATTATTCTAATAAAACCAAGACGATTCACTTGCTGGCTCGTGAAACAATCAAGAGTTTACGACAAACAGTTGAATGTAAAGAAAATACATAGATGAAAGCGCTATACCTATTGGACAATATCTTGGTTTCCGTGGGCACATTTTTTACTTGAAAAATATTTATTTAAGTATCATCTTATTAGCCGTATATTGTACGATTAAAAATTCGAATCTGGAGAAGAGATACGGCTATGTCGTTTTAATGCTACTAAAGAAAATCAAGAGTTTTGAATAAAATTGTCATATTTTTGTTTTTGATCTTTTGATTTTGATTTTTGTACATCTCGAATTGAAAAACTGCAACCAGTCACCTGGACATCAGATAGAGAGAAGGTTGAGTGATGGTTGATCGAAGTCAAAATTTACATTAAAATTTGAATGTTCCTCTGAAATAACAAAACTAAGTGGAAGTTGAGTTAAAACAAAGGAGCTTCCCGATATTTATTTCGATAGCGTTGATACTCACAAAAACTCAGGAAATACCTACAACAACACAACAGTCCCTTGTTGAGAATCTTTTTAGTAATGTTTTAATCTATTGGCCTTCTATAACTATAGGCTCTAGACTTACACCTTCCTGATTCCTCACATACTAGAAAACATTTATAAAACCATCTAAGAGAAGACACACTTCAGCATCAGAAACACAAAGTGCAGGAAATAACGGATTCAAATATTACTGCTTGCTTGTCAGTTGTCACAAAACTTGTCTGATACAACAAACATATCACACCAACCAGCCAAATTGCTTCTGTCCGAGCTTGACCAGCAAGAACATCCAATCAGCGTTGTGATGTTAGTTGATAAAAGCGAAATAGCTACGCCGTTTTTAATTCAGTTGTCTTCCATATGTAATATTTTCTATTTATAGTAGTAAAATCCATTATGTGTGGTTTTATCTTGATTTCATGCCACTGCCAGTCAGTGAATGCAGCTTAAAACACAAGCTGCACAGAGTGACGCCAAGGTAAAAAATATCACATGGTTCACACAAGACAATACGCTCTTAGAATCAACCACATATGGTTTCTGGTTTTGCACTTTTCCGCCTGCAGAAACCTCGTGGCCATGTAACATAAAAATAATGAATCAGCTCTACTTCAAAAGCGCCATCGTAAGCATTACAGTGATCAAATCGAATCACATTTTATTTACATTTATCCAGCTTTTATCTGAGGTGCGTTCGTTGTTGTGCTGCAAAGAGCGCACCCGAGCGTCGAACCGGAACGGAGGAGACGGTTATAAAAATATACGGAGACTGACCGATTACGAGGACGACCTTTGAGTTACATGCGCGTATTATTGGAGCTGCACCAAAGCATTGAGACTGGGTATAATAAATACCGATCAATAGGGCAACGCTATGTAGCGGTTCAGTAAAGCGCGTTATCTTCAAGCCGGAATGGAACTTTTCGGTGGTTCCTTTTTAGTTATTCCAATTTTAGATTCAATCATGGTAATCATGAATCGTATGTAATAACTAAAGTCCGCCGAAAGAAATGCGATACACGAGAAAATATCGAATACCAATATTCATTTTCTTCACCCTCTTTTAAAGCAAATGATGCAATTTGGTCCGCTTTTTGATATGTTTTTAAAAGATTCTGCAAATTCTATTATTGAATGCAGAGAAGATGTCTGAATTTTTATCCTGTTTGAAAATAATAATGAGCTAAGAGAGTTAGTTAAGAATTTTTGGCAACACAACAAGATCCTATACCGGACAAGGAATTGAACTCTTCGGATTAACAATCCAATGCCTTTGCTTACAAAGCTAACTGAACATGCAATTGTTGTTGTTCTACAGAAATGAATTACACCTCGTAGCAAAGCAGGCCGGAATTTAAAAAAAAAACATTCTAGAGAAAAATATATTCCAATGATTAAAACCAATGACAAATGAATTTTCGGAAAACTATTTCTACCTCACCGTGAAACGAACGCACGTCAGACATTGTTTTTTATCTTATTGGTGCTCAATCCACAGACGAGCCCGCAAGACTTTGGGATAAGGATATATAGAGTGGTCATCATTGGCGATAAGTTTCACGGCATTGAGTATGTAGACTTGGAGCATTCAATTCAAATATTTTTTGAAAAACAAACAATGAATAGCAATTAAAAAAAACTCTGTTATTTTATAAGGCTCCAGGCTCCAAATTAAGGCCTTGTTGTAGATATAGAAAATTGAGTTCAATATCTGGTTCGGTATAGGTAAAACAAGTTTCGTTGAGTGACTTTAGCATATAACATTAGTGCTTGCCCCGTTATATGGGAATATAAGTTCAATAGCATGGCTTACCAGCTCTACATTTGATATCAGTGCAATAATAATCCAATATGTACAACAAAATCCTAGAAATAACAAAAAAATGAATAAACCAACCTGAAACATATCTGTGTCGGGATCTTCTTTGTACTCCACGATGACTGCCTGATTTCGCGACAGTGTGTACGATATGGAGTGCTGCTTCGCGTCGAGTATTGCCTGTGAAGTCTGAGGTGATTGAACGATGTAGTGTTTTGACCGTTTGACACCATTTGGATCGCCGCGTTTGTATAACACAAATTTGGATCGCCGGCGGCCACGGTCGCCTTGTGGAAGAAATCCATTATATCTGAGGGTGGAAGAAAAGAAACCAAATAATAGACAACGATTAGTACAATTAGTTAAACACAGAAAATATTTATTCTCATGGAAAAAAAGATTTTACGTGTGCCACGTCGATACGTCCGCGAACGGTCAGTATTTTTCTAAAGAGATTTCGAAAATCGTAGTGGAAAAGTTTCTTATTGGCCTTCAACAAGGTTCACTGTAACTTTCATCTACTCTATGACTGAGTGAAATTGAATTGTCGTCTCTTTTTTTCCACGGAAATAAAACTACTCATAGTTTTGAGTAGTCCTGCTTTTGACGGAAATGGGGTAATATTTCCGCGGGAAAAAAAGAGACGGCAATACAATTTTACTCAGTTACAGAGTAGATGAAAGTTAGCGTGTTATTCCGTATATTTGTAAAAATAATTATTTTTAAATGAAGCCATGGCCAAAACCAGTACAGTCATTCTACTGTACAAATATATTCTCCAATTTTTCACCAAAGCTAACATTATTGTGTAAGAATAAAGTTTAAATAGCTGTAAAAAAGTATAATAAATTATTTCGGTTTCGTAGCGATCAACAGCACCAATTTGTTTTCAGATTTTGCTATCCGTGATTGATAACTTATATTGATTTCAGTTTGCTGTTGATTTTTGAATAATATAAACTGATATTAAACTAATCACTTATTTCGTTATCAAAAACCAACATCAAAATCAGTTTTCAATTTGCTCTCATCGACAGCAAAAATAGTTTTCAATTTGATGTCACAGTACGATTTTTCTGCTGTAGATGTTATTTCAACCGTTATCAACGGAAGTAATCAAAATCAGCGATTCCTCAACATCAAAACAAGTTATCTATTTGATCTCAAGCTTCGGGTAGTCTACTTTCTTCTTGATTGCCTGTCCTTAGTCGTTTAATTCCCACTGAGAATGGTCATTGTGTGCCGAAAACATTTAACATACATACATCAAAACATATGTATTGCATTTGTTTCAGAAAGTATTTCACACAGTTCAACATCGAATTTCCTTCGAATCGGAATCAAACAATCAACCGTTGACGTTGTTTTCGTTCCAATAGATATTCAACGAAGCTAATCAGGGGATGTTTTGGTTGTGTACTTATCAAAAATTAGACTGGATGTAACCAATGATGCGGTCTGTACTATGATTAAGTCTAATCTAGTGCTTAACACGTATCCGTATGTTGTGAAGCTTGTTGCTAAACAGGAAGATATCAGCACGCTAAGCGTTGTCTCCTTCAAAATTGGACTGACCCCCCGCTGAAGAAAATGGCTCTATTTTTTTATTCTTTATTAGAGTGATTTTTTCAGTATTAGAAGTTCATCACTTAAATAATGGGAAATGGTTCTAGATCCAGCCACTTAACCTAAAGGATTGACTTTTCGTGAGTTCGAGTACTACGGTTCTCAGAAATTTTCAATTCCGCTAAAACCATTGACGCTTAGGTTGGATCCACAGGACGTATCGCTCTCGCTTTCTGTCACTCTTGTGATCGATCTAAATTGAATACTTTTAACCCGGGACGCACCAATATTTACATGTTGGAAGACCCCATTACCCCCGCCCCCTTTCCCGCAAGTCCGGCCAATCCCGTCTGCGCTCAACAGTTGTCCCGGTCCTGTATATTGGGGAAGATCCATTAATTACGTAATATCCGTAAATAATATACGATATGTAGCATACCGCGAGAGACTTTTTCCTTAAGCCGTCATGATAAAGAACTGATTCGGGAGGCTATAGGGAGCGGGACCATTTGGGCAGCACCTCATATTCCCGACCGCAACGCTAATAACTCGACCGCGTTCCAACCAAATGGCATGATTTTTTGTACATCACTAGATATCGACAGAAACTAACCATGTACTAAAAAAAACAAGTAAAGCGGTTTTAATTCTCCTGAGTCATGAACGTTGTGGACGGGAATAGGGGGTGCTGCCCAAATGGTTCTCTACCCTACCTCATGATCAGGGATTGAATCCTAAAGAGAATGAACAAGTCTCTCACTTATCATCTCTGTATACATATACGATATGTAGCATACCGCGAGAGACTTTTTTCGCAAGCTGTCATGAAAGAGAACTGATTCGGGAGGCTATACCCCATGGTAAATTTCTTTTAGAAAGCTCCAAATGAGGGGAGCACTATAGCTCTGATGATGCATTTCAACTTGTTCTACACAGCTGTGCAGTAACCAACACGAAATGAGCGAAAACAAAGCGAGAATCACCATTTTTCTGTGAGGGCTTCCTATCCGATTTTGTTATCATGGCTTGTTATGATTCGGAACAGTTTTTGCCTCTCTTTTATCGTTGCTCGTTATCTATTGAGAACAATTTCTGCAAACCCTGCTCATGATAAATTTCTTTTAAAAAGATCCAAACGCGGGGTGCACTGATTCTGATGATCCAACACAAAATGCGCGAGAACAAAGTGAGAATCATCCCTTCTCTGTGGGGGCTGGTATCCTATTCTGTTTTTCCAGGGTCTGCGAAGCGGCCATGCTTCTGATGCCAGCATCAAAATCATCGATTAATTTAATACGAAGGCGTAATCATAATCGTTGAAACCTGCCATTGAAAATGTCGAAAATGTATTTTGAATATCGTGATATTTTGGCGAAGTAGAGCGCCTGGTTCCGATTGAAATATGAAAATTTATTACGGGCATCAATATTCTTGTTGAAATAGCACCTCGCATTCATACTTTCGCACAAGTTCTTGAAAAATAATGAAAAATAATTACGTCTATTTGGAAAAAATCACTTCGGAATAGTGTTTTGTTTACTATATAGAATTGTCAGTGGGAAACCCAATTTCAATAGAACAATGGGAAACTCAAAGATGTTGGCTATTGTCAAACGTAGTGGGTAGGATTGGGGTTGCCAGATACCTGGTTTCTCTGCACTTGTATACAAGTTTGATACACGCTAAAAATGAACTACTCAAAATTGAGTCGAATCCGACTCATTTTCATTAAAAACGGGACAACTCAAAATTTGAGTAAAAGATACTACTTCAATAAAATGATTATTGCACTTAAACTAGGAGTCTGTTTGTCGTAAAATGCACTTAGATAGATAAACTTGATTCGCATCTGTCGTATTAAAAATTGATGGAAGGCCAAGCTTAACTTTCGCGAAATCATTATTTTATTGAAGTAGTATATATTACTCAAATTTTGAGTTGTCCCGTTTTTAATGAAAATGAGTCGGATTCGACTCAATTTTGAGTAGTTCATTTTTAGCGTGTAAATTTGTTATCATGGCTTGTTATGATTAGGAACAGTTTTTGCCTTTCTTTTATCGTTGTTCGTTATCTATTGAGAGCGATTTCCCCAAACCCTGCTCAGTGTATATTTTCTGTAAAAAATGCAAGTACTGCTCTGTACTGCTTTACTAGGAATGGACTTATAGAACCTATTCTGCCGAAGATCTTTTGTTGCCAGTTGATCTTCAACATCCGCCACTTAGGGGCAAGTCAGAGTAATCCCCCAGACCTAAGCGATTTCATCGCCGCGACGGCGACAACTAGTCGCCGCGATTCTATCGTTGGGTCGCTGCAGGCAATGTTTGATTTATGCTTCCATACCAACGGCGACAGAATCGCTGTCGCCAAGAGATAGAATCGCGTCGCGACTGTCGCGTCGCGTGTGTTTGGGGGAACCTTAAAAGCGACGTGCGATGCAACGCGACGCGATGTTGCTGGAATTAGCCAACTGTCCTTCCAAGAAGCGAATAACAAACAACAAAATTATTGCAAAATTGACTTCGATCTCCACCTTGGAATAGAGTTTATCAATGACGATAATGGGACAAGTAGGTCAGGATGCCAATGACATGGATGCTAAATTCAATGAAATCCGGTGTTGGCATCGTT